>NC_057802.1:250384972-250436406 GCF_018294505.1 Triticum aestivum | reverse complement strand
CCCACCGCCCCGGTGCACCGCCGACCACTCCGGTGAGCTCCCCCCTATTTTTTTCTTTTTTTCTACTACTAGTAATTAGGTTTACTGTTAGTTTCTTTGTTTTTCTACTGCTACTAATTAGGTTAGTTAGTACTGTTAGTTAGTTTAGTTTGATTTTCTAGGTTAGTTATCTTTAGACTAGGTTTACTGTCATTCCTCTCATGTTTTTTCTTTTGTCAGATTTTGTTTTCTATAGTAATTTAAGTTCTATTTTGTTGACTAGTTTGTTTGAGTTTGTGTTTCTGTTTGTCCGGTGATGAAAAACATGTTAATAATACCATCTTTAGCGACTGATTGGTGGATGTGCGCCCATGTTGTCATTCTGCAATTCCGAGGACAAATTGAACATCTTAGCGTAATTTTTCGGAGTACTTCTGAACTTATGCTGTGAAAATCTACAATTCTGATGTCCACATTGGCTACGCCATAATTTTGGAGACTGAATTTTATGGAAAAATGTTAATCGGGCTAGAATTTTTCAAATGGGCTATCCTTTTGGTGGATCTTGAGTTGCTTACTGCTACTTGTTTCATCATAAGCATAATCCTATTTGCCTAGAAAGCATTGTCTGACGGCTCAACCATTTGTTAGGAAACTCTTTAAATATTCTTATTTGAACTCAGGAATCTGTGTAACGTTTCTGTTTGATTTTTCTTTCAAAATTGGAGATTGATGTCTATGGATCCCGGTGATGACTTGTGATGTTAAAAAGTAGTGGCCTGATTCATACATTGATGAGATCTATATTATCACTCTGAGTGATTTGTCCAACAACATATCCAACTTTTTTTATGTTTGTGTTTTTTGGGTGATATTTCTGTTATCTGGACACAAATGTTCATAAATTGTTTATTTGCTTTGATCTTTGTTGTTAATTTTTGGTTTAAAATCTTTCTCTATGAAGAGGGTACAAGCAGATCTTTGTTGTTATCTGGACACTTTTGCTTTGACCGTTAGTCTAGGTTAGTTAGGTTAGTTTCTAGGTTAGTTTGGTTAATTAGTTTCTAGGTTAGTTAGGTTAGTTTGTAGGTTAGTTAGGTTAGTTCTGTTAACCAGTTCTAGTTTTAGTTTACTAATTACTACTCCTAGAAAACAACCATGTATATGATTAGGATTAGGATGCATATGCATCCCTTTTCTTATGTTTCTTGAAAATCAGAAAAGAAAAAGAAAAGGCAGGTTTACTCATCATTTGTCAATTAGTTGGCTAATGGTTTCTAGAATCATTTGACCATGGGCATGGACACGTAGCAACTAGGAAAGGTAGAATTTTGCATAAAGGGTTTTTGATGGATTTGACCAATATTTTGAACATGACCGTGTGTTGAAACTCTTATATATGGACAATATATGTCCAATGAGCTTCCCTAAATTTTCTCAAATATTTTTGAAACATTAAAATAATTTTAACCTATTTCGTCCCCTTCCCATCGCACTACAACCAAGTTCTGGCCCAAAGTAAGATTTCAGACACGGGACAAAGGGAGGAGGATGGTATGAGAGGCGAGTGAAGTCTCGTACGTCCAAGTTTCATACGGAGGCACAGAGTGGGAAAAAAGGACTTATCTGATGCCGTACCCCCGGCAACCTTGGCCTGCCGGGGTCGGGGCGTCAGCCTGTTCTCTTTCTTCCAAAGTAGCTCAGCAGAAATGTCGACGCACCCTGCGAACCAAAAAGGACGGGAAAGAACAGAGAGATGCATACTCGACCTCTATGTTAAGGGTTAGTCGCCGCCAAGTACTATCAACCCTGACACAGAGAGAGACTCGACCTAGCATGCATGCTAAAACTTAGGGCGCCAGCACTTCATTTATTTATTCTCAGGGTCTGCGTCTGGCTTTGTACCAAGGGTTACATGCCTTGCCCGCAAGGCTTGTACAAAGGGTGGTTTGCCGGGGTGCCCGGCAACTGCGCCTTATGGGTAAAACTTGCGAAGATGTTCGATGTTCCAGGATTTGCTCACTGGAATACCATCTTCGGTCTCCAGGCGGACTGCGCCAGGCCTGGTGACTCGTATTACCCGATAAGGGACTTCCCACTTCAGCGTCAACTTGTTGGAATTCTTGGCCGACTGAACGTGCCAAAGAACAAGGTCGCCTTCCTCAAAGCTTCGGGCATGAACCTTGCGGCTATGGTAGCGGCGCAAGGCTTGCTGGTAGCGCGCTGCTCGCACAGCCGCCCGAAGACGTTCTTCCTCAAGGAGCATTGCATCATCTTGCCGCAACTGCTCTTGCTCAAGCTCATCATAAGCGAGCACTCGAGGTGACCCGTATGTGAGTTTCGTGGGGAGAACTGCTTCTGCCCCGTAAACGAGGGAGAAAGGTGTCTGGCCAGTGGCTTGATTTGGTGTGCCTGGCAACTGCTCTTGCCTAGGTCCTGGATGTACTGCATGAAGGCGTGACTTGTGAACTATGTGCCGTTTTTGGTGATGACTCTGTTGGGCACACCAAAATGGCAAACTAGCCCTTTGAAGAATTTGACGGCTGATTGTGCTATCACCTTTCTCACTGCCTCCACCTCCGGCCACTTTGTGAACTTGTCGATCGCAACGTACAAGTACTCAAAGCCCCAGACAACATGGGGGAAGGGGCCCAGTATGTCGAGCCCCCAGACCGAGAATGGCCAGGAAAGAGGGATTGTTTAGAGAGCTTGAGCTGGTTGATGAAGCTTCTTTGAATGAAACTGGCACGCTTCACACTTGGTTACTAGTGTCGTTGCATCCTGGAGGGCTGTGGGACAGAAGAAACCTTGCCGGAATACCTTGTCGGCAAGGGCCCTCGACCCTATGTGGGAGCCACATATGCCTTCGTGTATCCCTGCCAACAGCTCCAGTCCTTCCTCCCGGGGAATGCACTTCAATTTCACATTGTTTGGTCTTTTTCTGTATAGAACTCGTCGACGAACTGATACATGGCAGATCTTTGTATGTACTTGCGCAGGGTTTCACCTTCTTTCTAGGGGATGATATGCAAATTCCTTGCCTGGCCATGAGCTTGGTGGCCCCCTGTAAAGGCGCCAACAAACTCATGGCACAAATCCGACCAGGAAGAAATAGAATCCACTGGCAAGTGCATCAACCATGACATGACATCGGGTTTAAGTGCCAACAGGAAGTAATTCCCAAGCACCTTGTCATCGCGAGCCCCAGCAGCTTGCATGGCGATGGTGTAGATGCTGAGGAACTCTGACGGATGGGTCTTACCGTTGTACTTATCGCCGGCGTCGGGCTTGAACGTGCGGTGGGAGGGCCACTGGAACAGCCGCAGCTCACGGGTAAAGGCTGGGCAACCCACCTCATCAGGTAGGCCGGCCAGGGCCTCCTGGTGCTGGGTGGTCCATAGAGGGCCCCGCCCGCCTATCTGACTGGTGGCGTGCATCGCACCGGCGCTTGGTGGTGGTTCGAGCATCTTCATGGGCTCGCTCCCGAAGAACTTGGCGCTGATCGCGGTGGGTCCGTGGGTCGGACGACGCTATGGAAATGTTATCACAAGCGTCATCATGATGGGTCGACACCCGCGGTGGCTCGCGTGGAGGAGGAGAGTGCACCCTGGCCGTAGCACCCCCGGTCCTTCCACCGCTGGCATGCGGTGGCTCGACGGAGCGCTGGCCTGAGGGCCCCGCTGGTCGTGGCTCATCTTTGTTGGCGACGCCGATGAGGCTCCGGATGGTGGCTCTCCATTCGTCGAGTTTTTCCGCACCAGGAGGAAAGTCGAGGAGCAACTACGCGCGCGCCAAAGCTTCTGGTGGCATGGGTGGCGGCGAAAGCTGCGTGGACCGTGACGCGCTCCGACTTCTAACCACGTTAGAAGGAGCTCTATCACGGCCGGGCGGATGTGCGCCATTCTCGCCAGCGTCCCGGCGTGCGTGCTGGCCTTCTACATCCCGCAAATGAAGAGCAGGACTCTTCCCACAGCGGCGCCCAGGGTCACCAGCGAGGCGACGCTGCTCGTCGCGCACAACCTGGGAGGAGCGCGTCGTGCGCGCCGGCATAGGCATCTTGGAAGTCGCCACGCCGCCCGTAGGTGGCACGACGCCACCCCTGGAGGGCCTCGTGCCGCCTGTGGGGGGCCTGGCTCTGTCTTTCGATTTGGCGGCGTGCGGCCCGTCGTCTCGCGCGCGAACGAAGCCACTTGCCAGGCTTTGACTGCCAGAGCGATGTGGGTGTTCGCGGACCGCGCCTCGGCTTCCGTCTGCGACCGCCCCGCCACTTGCCTGCACTGGTGCGGGTCGTTCGGCTCCCGACGAGCCGATCGCCGTGATCGTCTTCTTCTTGGGAGCCATGGCAATGAAGAACTGCTAAACTGACCGCTAGACCAGATTTACACCACTGCGCCCCCTACCTGGCGTGCCAAAGATGTCGGTGGGGACGACACCTATGGGATCCCAGGGATCCCTTCTACGGTTGGCGGGCGCGGGGTTATGCAAAGAGCAGGTCTAGGAGCCAGCACAAAGATCGTTTACCTAGGTTCGGGCCACGAGGATGCATAAAACCCAAGTCCTGCTTTGGTGTATATTTGAGTGTTCTTGAGCTCTCGAACTACCTATGGTGCGTGCATAGTCCAAAAGATCCGAATCCCTCTCCTGGACGCCTCGGGCCTCCTTTTATAGCCAAAAAGGGGTCGCCACAGTGGCACACAAGAGGTGGAAAGGTGTACAGTGTACAAGCTTATCGCCTGTCATTACGGGACAAGACGCATTAAATGCGCTCTTTAGGTGTCTCGTTGCTTTATTGGGGACGGCAACGACGCCCGTCCGATCCGTCGCTGCTCCGCCTCACTCTGACATGCGTCCAGGCCAACGATGCATGTAGCGCCACGTAGGCTGGCTGGCTACTGAGATGGCATGGTGGTAGGGTCTTCATGAAGATCTGCATGCCACCATGCAGGTGCTTGCTGAGTTGGCCTAGAAGCCGCACGTTGCCATGCAGGTGCCTGCCCAGCTGGTTGGGCTGGCAGCTGTATGGGAATGGCGGTGGAGTTTTGGCAGACGCGGGCTTGGCTGCGGCCCTGTAGGTGTCTTCGGCAAGGGCCTTGCCGGGGCCCCGGCAAGGGTCTTTCCGTAGCATCACGGCCGTCCCCGGCAAGGATCTTGCCGGGGGGTCTCGTGGATCTCCTCGGCAAGGATCTCGCCGAGGACCATCGTCTTCTGGTCCTCATCTAATCTTGTGTGTTTTATGATCTTGACGAAGATATGCATGCCACCACAGAGGTGCCTCCCGAGCCTTGGTTCCAATGTGGTTGTTGGCGTCGGGAACCCTTGGTCTCAAGGGTGGCCCGCTCTACTAGCGTTGGGCAAGTTGCCCCGGCAAGGGTTTTGCCGGGGGAGTCCGCCTCGCCCTCCTGCTCTTTGTGTCTCTGGTCTTGGCGTTGTTTTGCCCGTCTTGTGTTTCTGCTCCGTCCCCTCGCCCTGCTAAGTGTGGCCGCAGGTGCAGCTCCGACTGCCCGTGCACAAGTAGAGGGGTAAAAAGGAGAGCCCCTACTTTTGTACACCGACATTGCAGGTGTTCACAGATGGTGGGTGCGGGTCGAGAGCGCTCCGAGCCTCCTTCTTCCTCGGTGCGTCCTGGGAGGGGTGGCTATATTCCACCACAGCAGCTTCAGAGAGCGCTCGTACACAGCATGACGACACTGGTGGGTGCTTCTTCTTCGGCCGAGAGAGGTCGGGGGAAGACGAAGAGGGGTGCGGCTAGAGGTGGACGTGGCGGCGGGAGAGGTAGGAAGGCTGTTGTACCTTCCTCGCCGCCACCCCCAGCTGATTCTCCAGACCACCGGAGTGCTCCATCTCAGGTGGAGCCGTCAGACTTGGACCCGTCTCGGACTCCGGTCCACGAGCCTTGGGCTGACGAGCCTCAAGTCACCGAGCCTTCATCCCACGAGACTTGGGCCCCAGAGTCTTCGTCCCACGAGACTCCGGTCCCAGAGTCTTCGTCCCACGTGACTCCGGAGACTAGTGGCCATGCTGATGACGAGGAGACCTGGTCTGACGATAGTTTTAGCGAGGGCGAGCTGGTTGAGCAGGGCAAGAAGATCTACCAGCATGGTGGTACGAAGCTCCCGGCCATGCCGGCGACCCATGATCAGAGGTGGTTGATTCAGCCTAACAGGGAGAAGTAAGTGCATTTACTCTTTTTTAACCTTTGTCCTTCATGTTTCTTCAAATTAATATCTAATGTGTTTGCCTTATCATATTGCAGGGGTTGGATACACGCCGATGGTGTCCGCAGGCCCAACCAGGTCCTTGGTGTGATTTGCCGGCAGCACTTCTCGGGGTGGGTCACATTGCCCGGTGAGGGTCAGGTTCCACAGCTAGCACTGAGCTGGGAGCTGTACGTGGCTTCCTCGACCCCGCTAGAGGAGAGGGTCGACGGTGTCTTGTGTGAGACGATGGCCGACATTGTGAGGGGACAGTTTTGGGTAATTTCTCATTTACAGAATTAAAAATCAACATTACCTAGTGATTTTACTAATCAGTGTTGTCTTCTTCGATTGCAGACCTTCTACAGGTGTTCTGAGGAACACGAGGCGGAGGCGACTAGGGTTCTCGAAGCCGAGTGCAAGCGCCTACTTCCGAACTTATGGCACGAGGCTAGGATGAGGCTGTTCGAGACTACTACGCCTCGACAAACATTAGGAGGGCCAAGAAGAAGTGCCACTGCAAGTATCTGAGTAAGGAGAAGTA
This sequence comes from Triticum aestivum, assembly GCF_018294505.1. Classification (NCBI taxonomy): domain Eukaryota; kingdom Viridiplantae; phylum Streptophyta; class Magnoliopsida; order Poales; family Poaceae; genus Triticum; species Triticum aestivum. The sequence goes on along the minus strand of NC_057802.1, from coordinate 250,429,689 downwards.
CATGAAGGTAATTACCTATTGTTAAGGCCTTGTACTTAGTTTCCTTGATTTCATTCGTAGGCATAGCGCTGAAATTTCTCTTTGCCACTTAGGTGCCCTGAGATGGTGTGTGGATATGATGGACTGTTGGGAGGCGTTGGTGGATGAGTGGTGCTCTCCTCAATGGATAGCCGAACACAACAAGGCCAGGGATAAGCGTGCCCAAATGCGGGGTGTGCCACACCATCAAGGGAGCTCTAACCTGTTTGAGTACGGGGATCACTGGGTATGTGGTTTCAGCCCTTAACGATTCATGCAATTTCATTCTTCATGCTAGCTTCAGCCCTTAACTAATATGGTGTTCCTCTCTTTTAGGCGAAACACAACAAGAAGGACGTGCCACCGCTGTACGACCTCTATGCCATGGCCCATATGGCGCCGTACAAGAAGGCCAAGGCATTCTCTGAGGATGACCTCGATCATCCAGAGAGCTTCACCAACATCTCCTCCCACAACAAGCTCGTGAGGTACAAAGACTTTGGGAAGGCGATGAAAGGGGATGACTTCAACCCGAGCCAAAGTCCTTCTGATACAGAGCTCGTGATGCTATCTGGTGAAGGGAGGAAACATGGCTCGGTAGCCATTGGGGATGGACTGATACGTTGTCCTAGAAGTCTCCCGGAGATCAAGAAGCGCCACGTGAGGTCTCTTCCTGAGATAACGCCTCGACCATGGCCAGTGGAGCTCGCCATCGAGGCTAGGGCCCAGGAGCTTCTGGCGGAGGCAAACAGGCAGGCCAAGCAGAGGGAGATCGAATTGGAGGGGAGGACGGCTAGTCTATTGGAGGCGGAGAGGAAGCGGAACGACGCGTCTCACCGGGCCCTATACGAGCTCCTCGTGGTAAGTTTCTCCTGCTTATTAGCCAAATCATGCATGTAATGTTCGTTTCATTACTAACTAATATGACTGACTCATGAAAAGAAAATGTGCAGTCCATGTATGAGAAAAATGGTCAGACCCCTCCACCGATGCCCCAGATTGGTATAGCTGACACGGTGAGTTTCATTTGAATGCTCATTAGTTACTAGTATTCACATTTCAGTTGCATCATGCTAACGAGACATTGCAAATGATCTTTGGTGCAGCATGCCTCCCGACAAGCATCGACCGATCCTTCTTCGTCTTGCATTGGCGCAACCCCGACCCGATCGGTCCTTCTCCGTCTGGCACTAACCCAAACCCGACCGGTCCTTCACCTCCGTGATGACGGTAAGTTTTCTCTAGTGTTTTGCCTACCAAATGCATAAAGACCTAGGCTTAGCTTTATTTCCTCCAAAATGCTTATCATAATGATCTAGACTTAGCTAATGTCCCTCCAAAATGACATAATTAGCTTACTTAGCTCCAAAATGATTTATACATAGCTTTGTTTCCTCCGAAATGACCTAAGTTATCTCTAATATGCTAAGTTATCTCTAATATTCTTAGTTACCTAGGTTTGCTCAATAATGACATACACTTAGCTTACTTATGTAAAACATGGCATAATTAGCTTACTTAGGTTTGAAATGGCATAACAATCTTGGTAACCTCCTGTATGTCATATAGTTAGCTTATTTTCCTCGAAAATGGCATAATAAGCCTAATTAGCTCCAAAATGATCAATTTACCTAAGTTAGCTCAAAAATGACCTAAGTTAGCTCTAAAATGCTAAATGAGCTCTAATATGCTTAGTTACCTGGGTTAGCTCAATAAAGACCTATAATTAGCTTACTTATGTCAAAAATGGCATAATATGCTTAGTTAACTCAAATATGGCATAATTAGCTAGCTTAGCTCCAAAATGACCAAGTTTACCTAGGTTAGCTCCAATATGATCCATTTTACCTAGGTTAGCTCCGAAATGACCTATTTACCTAGCTTAGATCTAAAATGACCTACACACTTAGTATTTTTACCTAGATTAGAAAAAGAAGAAGAAGAAGATAAAGAAGAAGAGAGGAGACTAAGAAAGAGTAGATAAATTCTACTTCTTTTTCTAGCTAGCCTTCTTCTTCTTCTAACTTTCTTCTTTCCCAATTTGTAGATTTGCTTTAGATGAGGAGCTTGCTTTCATGGAGTCTACTCTTTTTGTTCTGATTTTGTACGATGAACTTTGTTGGAGGAAACTTCTTATTGGATATGTAGTGTTGGAAACTTGTTGGATATGTTGTTGGATATGTGTTGTTGCAAACTTGTTGGATATGTTGTCGGATGTGTTGGAAACTTGTTGGATATGCTTGTCTTTATATATCTTCAAATGTTTATATATATGAAATTCTGTGAAATTGAATGAATTTAAGAAAAAAATAGGGGCTATACAGGCTCTTTTCCATCTGCTGGCAGACGGCAAAGAGCTTTGCCATCAGCCAGCAGACGGCAAAGCTGCCACGTGGCAGCTACCTGTGCAACCTGGGGCACTGGCTGGCCTCTTTGGTTACTTTGCCGTCTGCTGGTAGACGGCAAGACCGTTGCACCTTTGCCGTCTACTAGCGGACGGCATAGCATGCCACGTGGCAGCACCTGGGGGCTGGCCTATTTGGTTACTTTGTCGTCCGCTGGCAGACGGCAAAGGTGCAATGGTCTTTACCGTTTGCCAGTGGACGGCAAAGCACATCGTTAACCCCCTAACGGACCTAACCTGCCACGTGTGCCGTCCGGGCTCTTTGCCGTCTGCTGGCGGACGACAAAGACTGTTTCATCTTTGCCATCTGCCAGCAGACGGCAAAGAGCCCTTCGTCATAGCCTATTCAGCCGGACCTGTTGTTGTCTGCTGGCGAACGGCAAAGGCCTTTGCCATCCGCCAGGCATGCCTTTGCCATCAGCCATGGCAGACGGCAAAGTGCTTGATTCCTGTAGTGTTAGTGGCACAGCGGGAAGTGGAAGAAGCAGAAAGTGAGCGAGGCCCGGAAGAGCCGGATAATTAAGGATCAGGACAGAAATGAGCACGACAGCAAGGGCGACCCCAAGGACACGGCAAAGAAGAAAGTGGTGTAGTGCCCAGTGTACTTCATTAGTTCCCTGCTACAAGGAGCTAGATCGAGGTACTCTGTGGTGTGCAAAAAATTATCTTTGGTCTCATCATGGCCTCAAGGGAACCGCGCCACTACTTCCAAGCCCATGAGGTCATGGTTGTCACTCGCTTCCCATTGCAAAGGATACTCCGAAACCCTAAGGCTACCGGCAGAATAGTGGAGTGGGCTTTGGAGTTATCTAGCTTCGGCCTGAAGTTTGAGAGGACATCAACAATTCAGAGCAGGGCATTGGCAGAGTTTATTGCAGGATGGACACCAACCCCATATGAGGAAGTGCTGGAAACAGTTATCCCCAGCAAGAAAGCGCCCCAAGAATGGATCATGTCTTTCGATGGTGCCTTTTCCCTACAAGGTGTAGGGGCTGTCGTGCTTCTCGCTGCCCCCTCCGGGGAGCACTTGAAGTACGTCGTCCAGATGCACTTTGCTCGGGAAGAGGCGACCAACAATACAACAGAGTATGAAGGGCTCCTTGCCGGGCTCAGGATTGCCACGGAATTGTGAATCAAGAAGCTGATCATTCAAGGAGATTCATAGCTTGTGGCGAGACAAGTCAACAAGGATTACCAAAGTCCATTGATGGAGGCATACGTTGAGGTAGTGAGAAGATTGGAGGAGAGCTTTGACGGATTCCAAACAGAGCACGTACTGGAAAACAGCATAGCTGATCATCTTCAAAGTGTGCTGCGCAGAAGCTTCCTGTGGAACCAGGAACTTTTGTTCTCCATCTTACTCAGCCCCTTCGTATCCCCAACAACAATGGCCCAGAAAAGGACAAAGATGGACTCCGGTAAGCCTCTCCCGGTAGAGCCTCCTGGGGCTCCTGGTAGGACCTTGCCGGAAACAACTCCTCATCACTTGCCGGACCACACCCTCCAGCTGGTCCTATGGTCCTCGCAAACGAGGAACGTTCCCCCGCAGTTGAGGAGGTGCCGCTAGTCCTTGTTGCCGAGCCCAGGCTCCAACTTGGGCAAGGCACATAGTCCATTTCCTCCAAACCGGAGAACTTCCCCATGACCAAGATGAAGCTGAAAGAGTAGCCCGGAGGGCCAGTATGTATCAGTTTGTCGATGACACTCTATACAGAAAGAGGCCCAACGGTGTGAAATTGAAGTGCATCTACCGAGAAGAAGGAAAGGAACTGCTGGCTGAGATACACAAAGGCATATGCGGCTCCCACATTGGATCAAGGGCATTAGTTGGGAAAGCATTCCGACAAGGATTCTATTGGCCCACAGCCCTCCAAGATGTGGTTGAGCTAGTCACCAAATCTGAAGCCTACCAGTTCCATTCCAAAAACATCCACGTGCCTACACAAGCTCTTTAGACAATCCCTTTGTCATGGTCATTTTCGGTCTGGGGCTCGATATCCTCGGCCCTTTCCCCCGAGCTAACAGGGGCTTTGAATTCTTGTTCATTGCTATCGACAAGTTTACAAAGTGGCCGGAAGTAGCTGCCGTTAGAAAGGTGACTGCTCAGTCAGCTATCAAGTTCTTGAAAGAATTGGTCTGCCGTTTTGGAGTCCCGGTAAGGATCTATCATTACCGACAACGGCACCCAGTTCATGAGCCGCACCTTCATGCAATATGTTCATGCCCTTGGATGCAAGATCTCATTTGCCTCTATTGCACATCCTAGAAGCAATGGGCAAGCTGAGAGGGCGAACGCTGAAGTGCTGTGAGGACTCAAGACAAGAACATTTGATACGCTGCAGAAGCACGGCAGGCGGTGGATCAACGAGCTGCCGGTAGTTCTCTGGTCCCTCAAAACGACACCAAATCGAGCTACCGGGTAGACTCCCTTCTCCCTAGTCTATGGGGCAGAAGCAGTTATACGCACGGAACTCATTTACGGGTCACCTCGAGTGCTTGCCTACGATGAAGTAGTGCAAGATCAGCACTGGCGTGACGACGTTGTGCTACTCGAGGAGAACCGTCTCCGGGTTGCTACACATGTTGCACACTATCAGCAAGCCCTGCGTCGCTATCACAGGCGCAGGGTTCATGCTCGGTGTTTTGAGAAAGGCGACCTTGTCCTTAGGCGCGTTCAGTCCGCTAAGGGTACAAACAAGTTGACGCCAAAGTGGGAAGGCCCTTACCGGGTAGTTCGAGTCACCAGACCTGGCGCAGTCCATCTGGAGACCGGAGATGGCATTTAATTGCAAAACTCATGGAATATTGAGCATCTCTGTAAGTTCTACCCGTAAGGCGCGGCTGTCGGCCCCTGCCCGGCAGCCACCCTTTTGTATAGGCCTTGCCTCAGTTGCATGTAACCCCTTGTACAAAGCCAGGCATAGACCCTGAGCAGCAGAGAAATAAACGAAGCGCTGGTGGGCCCCGACAGATTTGCATGCATGCATAAGCATTTCAAGAGCATTGCATAAGCATTTCATGAGCATTGCATATGCATATAGATAAGGTCGCATCTTGCATCATTTCCATCTGCATAAGACTGCAGGTTCCTGCCATGAGCTTAGCCTCTACAAGGAGATGGAAAGATGGACCAACACTGCGATCTCCGGCAAGCCAAACAGATAAGTTCGAGCTCTTGTCCATAAGTGTTCTGTAAGCTAAAACTTATGCATGAGAAAACCTCGCTGCTCTTTGAAACTCAGGTGCTCCCATCCCTGGGCTCGAACGTTGCTTCAGCTGGGATGGCCGTAGCGGCCTTTGGTGAAAAGAGATTGGCGGGGGGCTGGTCCCTTTATTTTTGCTTGGTAGGCTCAGTTCTTCGGCAATAAAATAAAAGGGTACCGGCAGGATAGCCTGCCGGGGAAAACTTCTTTATTTAAAGTAAAGAGGCATTCCACCTCTGCATGGACACATACATGCACGAGTCCCCAGCAAGGTTCATCTTTTTCATTAATATGCTGATCATACAAGTACAAACCTACAGAACACAGACATGGACTCAAGAGATTACATTATTTGAACTAAAATTTGGCAAGTGCCGACAGATTTAAGATTGAAAAAAGATAAGTGCCCCATAATGCCCTTTCTTGTCCCTCTCCTCCTAGGCACGGCGGTAGAAGGCGAATGGGGAAAAAGGAGCACCTGAGCAGAAGCCCAGCCTGACCCCGTCGGGCTCCAGGAGAGGCAGCCTGGCGGGGACAGGAGGACATCGGCGAACGCGTCGATGGAGAGCATGGCGGAGGCAACCCGTCAACCGCCACCACCAGGGCTAGCAGGAGACGGTAGGGCTAACAGAGCTGCAGCCCGAGAGGAAGCCTGCCGGGGTCCAACTGGAAGGCTGCTGGAGGAAGCCAGGAGGCACCATCCCCACCTCTGCACCCAACTCCCTGGCAAATCGCCTTGCCGGGAAGAAGATGCAGGTGCAGATGATGGTGCTACCACCTGATGAAGATGGTGCAGGCGACACTCAGCCAGAGTCAGAGTCGTCGCCCTCCCGCCCGCTGCTGCCGTCATCATTGTCACTATCCTCCTCATCACTCTCGCTCGAGGAGGAGCTTTCATTGTCGGTAGAGCTCTCCGCGCAGCACCCTAAGCGAGCTCCTGAGCGCCCAAAAATCATGACGGAGAGCAGGCCGCTCTCCATTAATTTGAACTGGAGAACATGCCCCTCCGACAAGCTATGGGCTCGAGCAAAGGTCTTCTAGCCACGACGGAGATACATAACATGAGGAGCAGGGAAGTCGACATCAACCCACATGCCGCCATTCCCGGAGCCCCTCATGTACAACCTCAGAGCGCGTGGCTGTTCAAGCTCCATTTCCCGTGCGAATGGAGTAGGAAGATGAAGGTGGCCACACGGAGGTTTGTACAACCTGATGATGAACTCTCGAGGCTAATCTCCGACGTGGCCTTCCATCGGAGGAGGAGCCGCCAGTGGAGGCGCGGCCAAAGCACGGCCCCGTCCTCCTCTCTTCCTTGAGCGCCACGGTGACCATGACCTCGCCCTCTCCCTCCTCCTCTCACAGCGGGTTCCGACACCGTGTTGTCCGGAGGGGGAGAGATGCACTGTCGAGCAGAAACTCTCGGCGCCACCGCTGGCGTACCATCGCGCCCTCGTCCCCTCACCATAGCAAGCAAAGGGAAGATTTAGGAGAGGAAGGAAAAGGTGTGTGGGAACAAATGCACCGTTCCCGCCCCCTTTTATAAGGGGCGAGGGAAGGGGCTGCCCCGCTCCCCCAATACGGCCTCCCTGAGCCTTTGATAGCTCTAGGAATCAAGGCCGACCCTCTGCTCCCACCGTCGATGCCTGGATTTCTGCCATGGCACTCGTCCCCATGCTCTCCGCATCCACCACCTACCCATCCCAATGCGTGAGGTACACATGGCGGGTGCGCATAAAGCGGGGAGCAAGTGGGATGGTGGTTTCCGCCTCGTGATCGTGGGGCATGGGCAATCCACAGGCCACGATCTGAGTATTTCTCGTAATGTTGCGCACGACGCACGGGAAAACCAGAAACTGGCCCAGGCTCAAGAGTAATGAAGAAGCAAAGAAGACCCAAGGGGCCAGCCTCTTCCGCACCTCTGCATGTGTGCACTTATTAGGACCTACCCCGACAACGCTCGGCAACGTGTTTGGGGCAGGCCCGGGGGCTTCTGTCGGTGCAACAACCCTGGGTCCGTTGCCCAGACTGTGCACATGCACGAGAGCAAGATTACAGCGCCAAGATCATGCCAAAGTGCAAGAGATCAAGATCTTCAAAGGACCAACGTGCAAATCAAGAGGACCAAGACCGAGCCAGAGAAGTAATAAACCACCAGGAGAAAAGCCTCCCTTGCGGGGCTGGCAAGCCTGGCAAGGACGGGGTCGCCCCCGGATGGAAACCTCCAAGATGCCCCGGCAGGGCCTGCCGGGACTCGCGGAGGCGGAGCCACCTCACCAAACCACTTCACCACGATGCACGTCATTGATCAATGTGGTGTCAAGCCGCAAAGTGACTAAGTGGCAGCCATTTGCCACATGGCAGCCTCTTTCTACATGAAATACCTACAGACGACACCCGTCCTACGTCGTGTCGAGCGAGCAGGCGTGAAGCTGGCAAAACAGCCCAGCAAGGCTTGCCGGGCAAGCGACGATGTGACGTGGAGCGGTGCATTTAATGCGCTCTGTCAGCCTGTAGAGTTAGGTATGATAGCACTGTTTGCTATCTTATTAGTGCATAATGACTAATTTGCCACTGTGGTGACCCCTTAGTCTATAAAAGGAGGCTTGAGGCAACCTTAGAAAGGGTTGGACCCTGTGTCAGCGAATCCACCCCCTCACATTTCATACGCACGTAGCCGTTTCGCCCTGAGGCAACCCTGCCGGGCAAACGTGCTGCAACCACCACCATTTTTCCACCATCAATCCACCAAAGCAAGAGTAGGGTTTTACGCCTCACGGCAGCCCGAACCTGGGTAAAACTGCCCGTGTGATCTCTGCTGTGCTGCCCCACACTCTTCTGCTCTTTGTCTAACGTGTCGTCCCACCGCCGAACCAGCAAGGGACCATTGGTCCCATAGGTGGCCGTGGTTTCCCGCGACAGAGTGATACACAGTTCTGCTTCTTTGTAGACCAACAGACCAGAGATCGTCCAAGAATGTAACATGTCCCTGATGTGGACTTGCGATCAACCTTGTCACCAGCATAATCAGCATCTGAAAATCCAACTAGATCAAACTCTGAGCCCTTTGGATACCATAATCCTAGCGTTGGGGTGTGAGCCAAATTTCGCTGTTGAGGAAGGCACTCTTCACATCCATTTGGTACAGAAGAATGTTGTTGTGGTTAGCATAGGCTAGCATTATACGAATGGCTTCAAGCCTAGCTACAGTAAAAAAGGTTTCATCGAAGTCAATTCCTTCCACTTGTGTGTAACCTTGAGCAATGAGATGAGCCTTGTTTCTGATAACTTGACCATGCTCATCTTGCTTGTTGCGATAGACCCATTTGGTACCAATAATGTTGTGCTTGCAAGGATCAGGACGGTTGACTAGCTCCCAGACATTATTTAGCTCAAACTGTTGAAGCTCTTCTTGCATAGCTTGAATCCATTCAGGTTCCATGAAGGCTTCATCAAGTTTCTTGGGTTCAGATATAGAGACAAATGCAAAGTGCCCATAGAAGTTTGCTAGTTGTGTTGCTCTTGAACGAGTGAGAGGACCAGGTGCATTGATACTATTGATGATCTTCTCAATCTGTACTTCATTGGCCACGCGAGGATGGGCTGGGCGAAGACTTTGCTCTTGTTGATTGTCATCTTCAGCTTCATCATTGTCTTCAGACTGAGCATTATCATGTTGATTAGGTGCTGGAATGATGATTTCTTCTTCAGCCCGTTCCTCGGTTGGTATGATTTCTCCAGTACCCATATGCTTGATAGATTCACTAGGAGAAGCTTCATCTAGCACATTTGGCAGGTGCTCTCTTTGCGAGCCATTAGTCTCATCGAACCGCACATCTACTATTTCAACCCCTTTATAGTGAAAGAGGTTGAAGACTCTGTAGGTGTGCGAATCCTTTCCGTAACCAAGCATAAAACCTTCATGTGCTTTCGGTGCAAATTTTGAAGTGTGATGTGGATCCTTGATCCAGCACCTGGCACGAAAAACCTTGAAATAGCTAACGTTTGGCTTCTTACCAGTTAGGAGTTTGTAGGATGTCTTCTTGAAGAACTTAGGAAGATAAACTCTATTGATGATGTGGCAAGAAGTATCAATATGGCTTCAGGCCAGAACTTTCTTGGAGTCTTATACTCATCAAGCATTGTGCGTGCCATCTCAATGAGGGTTCTGTTCTTGCGCTCCATGATGCCATTCTACTGAGGTGTGTATGGAGCAGAGAACTCATGTGTGATGCCCAATGTATAAAGATAAGTGTCGAGGCTAGTGTTCTTGAATTGTGTGCCATTGTCACTCCTGATGTGCTTGATCTTGATGCCATAATTGGTCATGGCATGATTGGCAAAGCGTCTAAAGACATTTGCACTTCAGTCTTATAGGGAATTATGTGAACCCAGGTGTATCTTGAATAATCATCAGTAATAACGAAGCCATAGAGATGTGTAGTGGTAGTAAGGGTAGAGTAGTGAGTGTGGCCAAATAAGTCCATGTGAAGCAGCTCGAAGGGGCGTGATGTAGTCATGATTGTCTTAGAGGGATGCTTGCCTCTAGTCATCTTCCCGGCTTCACAAGCACCGCATAGATGATCTTTATTGAACTTGACACCCTCGATGCCAATGATATGCTTATTCTTCATGAGAGTGTGCAAGTTCCTCATGCCCGCATGTCCTAGCCTTCGATGCCAGAGCCAAGACTATGAAGCTTTTGCTAGAAGACATATGGCAAGTTGTGGTCCTGCGGAGAAATCTACCATATATAGATCACCTCTTCGATAACCTTCGAAGACTAGAGATTTGTCAGTTTCCATAAGCACAAGGCAACAATATTTCCAAATATCACAATCATGTTCGGATCACAAAGCATTGAGACAGACATTAAGTTGTAACCAAAGGATTCAACAAGCATCACTTTATCCATGTGTTGATCCTTTGAGATAGCAACTCTACCTAGGCCCAATACCTTGCTTTTACCAGTGTCAGTGAACGTGATGTGGCTTTTAGTAGATGGACGTAGGGTTGAATCCATGAGAAGACTTTGATCATCAGTCATGTGGTTAGTGCATCCACTGTCCATTATCCACTCAGTAGCTTTCGGAGTCGTACCCTACAGTGTAGTTAGCGGGATAGGCTTCACCAAGAGTATTGTGAAGCACAAACATGTAGCGAATAAGCATGCTATCAAAGTTAAGATTCTTGTTTGGTAAGATAGGATGCTCGTCAAGAAATCCTGGGATGAAATAAATGGTAAGACCATTCTGGCACTTTATCTTGCATCCCACAAGATGTTTTAGGTCCCCAGCATTGGCGTCAGAAGTCTTTGATTTCCGGCTGGAGACCTTTCCCTGCAAGAGAAGTTAATTCTTCTTAACCACCCACATCTTCAGGGGTGGCTTAAAAGCAATAAGTATAAGTGCAGCATCTGAGAACTTTGGCTTTGGAGCCCTAGCAAATAGTTTTGCAGGAGTTGAATAATACTCATAAGAATATGCAAAAAAGTTCCTTGATTTGTGAACATAGCGGTTAGAAGAAACACGCTCATATTCATGAGTCTGATGATAGTTTCCCTACAAAACATTGGCGTTTGGGTGACCTTGTGGGGTCCTCAGTTTGTATGAAGCCTTTGGGACATATGAAGCCTTTGGTCTGGGGTTTGTCTTCTTCCCAGGTGGTGTCATGATGACATTCACGGGAAGCTTCTCAAGACAACTTTTGGGCACCCAAATCTACTTCAAAGGTGGCCCATTCTTGCAGTTAGTACCAATAAACCTAGCAAACACTTCACCATTCTGATTCTTAAACATCTTATAATTGGCGTCAAAGGATTCATCAATGATAACGGGGTTAGCACAAGTGAAGCCAGATAAGGTGGATGGGTCCACTGAAGGGCCCTTTGCAGCAACCCATGTGGTTTTGGGGTACTGCTTAGGCTTCCAATAAGAACCATCAACATTCATTTTCCTCTCGAAACCAATACCCTTTTTCCTAGGGTTTCGGTTCAGAATCTGTTTCTTTAGGAGATCACATAGTGTCTGATGCCCTTTGAGGCTTTTGTACATGCCTGTTTCAAGCAATGTCTTCAACCTAGCATTCTCATCAGCAATAGTAGTGGTATCCTCAGTAGAGGGGTACCACATCAGCAGGTGAAGATATTGCAATATCAGAGGAAGTAGAACATTTAGCAATAGAGACATCATTATGACGCTCAAGACATTTTAAACATGGTGGCACAAAGTCTTCCTAAGCGGAACGTATCTATTGAGCGAGTAGTGAATCGTTGTCCTTTTGAAGATCTTCATGAGACTCTCTCAGTTTCTCGAGATCTTGCTTCCTTTGAAGATAATCATAGGAAAGCTTCTCATGAGTGGCTGAGAGGGTTTCATGACGACTTTCAAGTTCCACATACTTAACACAAAGATTTTTTATGTCTTCAATTAAGGACTGAGTTCGATTCATTTCCTCGTCCAACAGGTCATCGCTTTTGTCTAGCAACTTTTGAATGTGTTCCATAGCAGTTCGTTCTTCAGTTGCAATTTTAGCAAGTGTTTTATAGCTGGGTTTGGATTCACACTCAGAGTCATCTTCACTGGATGTTTGAAAGTAAGCATTGCGTGAGTTTACCTTGGCACCTCGTGCCATGAAGCAGTAGGTCGGAGCAGAGTCGTCCTTATCATCGGCCTCAGCATCGGCGGCTTGACCATTGACTTCAGCATTGAAGATGGACTTGGCGACGAATGCCGAAGCTAGAGCCAAGCTTGTCATGCCTGAATCAGACTCCTCCTCAGACTCCACCTCCGCCTTCTCAGAAGCAGACTCCTCCTCTGAATCCATCTCCTTGCTAATGAATGCATGATCCTTGCCTGATGAGCTCTTCTTGTGAGACGAAGACTTTGATGAAGACTTTAAAGATTTCTTCTTCTTCTTGTTATCAGAATCATATTGCTTGCTCTTCTTCTTTTTCTCAGATTCTTTGTCCCATTGAGGACACTCAGATATGTAGTGGCCTGGCTTCTTGCATTTGTGGCATGTTCTCTTTTTGTAGTCACAAGAGGAAGCCTCATTATTTCTTGAGCTGGATCTTGAAGACTTTCCGAAGCGATTCTTCTTGGAGAACTTTTGGAACTTTCTCACAAGCATTGCTAGCTCTTTGCCAATGTCTTCAGGATCACCAGAACTGCTGTCAGATTCTTCTTCAGATGAGGAAACAACTTTTGCCTTCAAGGCACGGGATCGGCCATAGTTGGGGCCGTAGATACCTCTCTTCTCAGATAGCTGGAACTCATGTGTGTTGAGCCTCTCAAGTATGTCAAACGGATCGAGATCTTTGAAGTCAGGGCATTCTTGAATCATCAGGGCCAAAGTGTCATATGAGTTGTCAAGTGATCTCAGTAGCTTCTTCACAATTTCATGCTTGGTGATCTCAGTGGTGCCAAGTGCTCGAAGCTCATTGGTGATATCTATGAGGCGATCAACGTGAGCTAGACATTCTCATTGTAGTTTCTCTTGAAGCGGTAGAAGAGATTGTGAAGAACATCAATCCTTGGGTCTCTCTGAGTTGAGACGCCTTCGTTGACCTTGGACAGCCAGTCCCAGACTAGTTTCGTAGTTTCCAGAGCACTCACATGGCCATACTGTCCTTTGGTCAGATGATCATAGATGATGTTCTTGGTAGTCGAGTCCAGTTGTGCAAACCTCTTGACATCAGCCGCGATGACACCTTCGCCAACCTTGGGAATGCCTGTCCTAACAACATACTAGAGGTCGATGTCAGTGGCTTCAGTATGCATACGCATCTTATTCTTCCAGTAGGGGTAATCAGTGCCATCGAAGACTGGGCACGCAGTGGAGACCTTGATTGTCCCTGCAGTTGACATAGCTAAAACTCCAGGTGGTTAAACCGAATCACACAGAACAAGGGAGCACCTTACTCTGATACCAATTGAAAGTGCTAGTTATCGACTAGAGGGGGTGAATAGGCGATTTTTATGTAAGTCTTCAAAGTATGAGGTCTTTGAAGACAAACAAGCAATTGAACCTATATGATATGCAGCGGAAGATGAACTACACTAGACATGCCATAGTCAAGTAAGCAATATAGTGAAAGCACGAAGACTAATAGCAGCTAGGTAGTACGGATCGGAATGGAAGATAGTATGAAGCCAAACAGGTAATATTCTTCGCATAGTGAAGCCAAACAGATCAGAGAAGCAAGCAATGACTTCACGAAGACAAACTGAAATGTAAAGAAGGTAGGGGATAGAACCAGTAGCTTGGTGAAGATAATGATTTGGTAGACCAGTTCCACTTGTTGTGACAACTGTATGTCTAGTTAGGGAGGCTGAGATTGAACTCAGAAGACTGTGTCTTCACCTTATTCCCCTTGAGCTAAGGACACCCAGTCCTCGCCCAATCACTCTGGTAAGTCTTCAAGGTAGACTTCCAAACCTTCACAGACTCCGTTCACTAGCGATCCACAATGACTCTTGGATCCTCATAATGTGACGCCTAACCGGCTGGAGGATGCACAGTCCTCAAGTGTAACAAGTCTTCAGGTCACGTGGACAGCAAGACTTCAGTAATGCCTAACACTCTTTGGCTCTGGGTGTTTTGGGCTTTGTCCTCGCAAGGATCTCTCTCTCAAAGGCTTCGGAGGTGGGTTGCTCTCAAACGACAAAAGTCGTGCACTAACTCTAAGCAGCCACCAATTTATGGTGTAGGGGTGGGCTATTTATAGCCAGGAGGCAACCTGACATGATATGTCTGAAATGACCCTAGGTCACTAAGGAACTAACACGTGTCCAACAGTCGGATTTCAAACACACACGGCAGCTTGGCTCGGGCTACAAGCAAAGTTGACTCGTCCAACTCTGGATAAGATTTGCTCTCATTGTCTTCGCTCGAAGACATAGGATTTTGGTTGAGCATCACTTCAGTCATCTGACTTTGTTCGCATGGACCCCACTTAATAGTTTGGTGGTTCATATGACTCAATAAAGAAGAAAAGGAAAAAGTACGAAAGAAAATATGTCTTCGCACTCCATATTCTTCAAGTGAATGCCTTCACAGGTCATTATCTTCAACGTGAATGACTTCACGAACCACCATTGTCTTCAATGTCTTCATACATTTTTAGGGGTCATCTCTGGTAGGTAAACCGAATCAGTGAGGGACTACAACCTGTGTTATCCTGCAATTCTCACAAACACATTAGTCCCTCAACCATGTTTGTCGTCAATACTCCAAAACCAACTAGGGGTGGCACTAGATGCACTTACACTTCTCCATGGGCTCTTCAAATCTGTTCAACACATCTTGCACCTGTTCAGTCATCATTTGTTGAAATTTATCATGTAACGCCTTGTTCGTCATGTTCTCCTAGTCAGTCTTGTCGGCTTGTGATCCTGTCATGGTTAGCAACAGTAGAAACACACAAGAATATGCTCCTACATACTACTACGAAGTGGTGGTGTTGTGGTGGAGAATCACAAATCCGTCAAGCCAATCTCAAATTCTTACCTGATCTTACCAAACAACAGGTGGTGATCGGCACCCGTGGTAGTCAAAAATCCTCAAAGCTTGGATAGAGCGATTGCTAGGTGGTGCCAAACGCATGACGTAGATGTATGTGGAGCTGGGAAAGCTTATAATATGGTAGCAAAAAGGGTTCACAATAATCAATTCAGAGATGCAAAGTTGAATAAACGCTCAACGACAGTACTGTGCTGGTCCTAGGCCAGACCCTGCTAGAGATGCGAGCCTAGAATACTAACAAAATCACGACGGTGCACGTAAACAAAGGAGGAGAACACTCTTAATTTTTTTCTTCTTTTTTTCACTTTTTTGCCTCTAGACTACGAATCTGGTGGAACTCGGACTAGTGGCGGATATATGTCAGGGTGGTGGAACACGGACTGATGGCGAATGTGCAATGGAGGTGGACTCGGATTGGCGTGATGGTGGTGGATAAGTATGGGAGGTGAACTCGTATGGGCCTCGGATATGCGATGCTGGTATATGGCAGCGGTGATGATGATGGTGCGGCGACGGCTATGAATATGGTGCGGCGGCGGTGTGACAACTTGTGAACAGAACTCAAAACTCTAAATGACTAGATGCTAAGACCAGCAACCTGACACAACGATGCAACCACAAATTCAACAAAGCAAAATACTAAAAATATTATGCAATGACTCAGACTAGTTCGGATATGATGAACTAACCCTAATTTTTTTGGTTTTTTGTGGATTGTAGGTAGGAAGAACATATGCAATCTAGACTACGAAAAACTGGTAAAATCTCACCGAGCAACCTGGAAATCTGATACCACTTGATAGAGGCAAAGGTGTCATGTCTTTCGATGAGATGGTGATTATCGTTTTCAGAGGAGTAGGCTTTGACGATCCGACTACGAAGGTGGGAGGACGTCGCGCCTTAGCAATCGCTAAACCAACTCCGAGAGGTAATTGACCACGCCGGAGCACGATCAACCTAACCACGAGGGTCTATTTCCTGCAAGCAAACAAAGAACAAGCCAGAAACTGAGATTGCAATCTGGATATTGCGAATCTAAGAGGAAAGCTTTATTGATCAAGGTGGGGTTATGTGACATCTTGGTTTGGTCGTTGAACACAAACGAACTATGTGCAGTTGCAGCTATGGCGAACTTTAATCTAAACAAAACCCAAAGTCTAAACGACGCCCTAAGGGTTGTATATATGAAGTAATAGGGGGAATTTTGTGAACCCTTGGAGGACGGGTCTGAAAGCAACCCTAACATTGTTTCCCCACACATACGAACTCTAAAAAAAGCCTATACTAAAGTATTTCGGAATTACATGGGTCTGGCCCAATAATAAGGTGACGCAGTACCTATAATAGCCTCTGGACAAAATTTATGAAGTAGACTCTTGTATATTGTAGGATCGAAAGTATGTCTAGAGGGGGTTGATTAGACTACTTGACCAATTAAAAATATATCCTTTTCCCAATTTTAGTTCTTGGCAGATTTTAGCAACTTAGCACAAGTCAAGCAATCAACCTACACATGCAATTCTAGGAGTGTAGCAGCGGAAAGTAAAACAATTGCATAGGAAGGTAAAGGGAGGAGATTGAGGGAGCAAACACAATGTTGACACGGAGATTTTTTATCCGTGGTTCCGATAGGTGGTGCTATCGTACATCCACGTTGATGGAGACTTCAACCCGCGAAGGGTAACGGTTGCGCGAGTCCACGGAGGGCTCCACCCACGAAGGGTCCACGAAGAAGCAACCTTGTCTATCCCACCATGGCCGTCGCCCACGAAGGACTTGCCTCACTCGGGTAGATCTTCACGAAGTAGGCGATCTCCTTGCCCTTACAAACTCCTTGGTTCAACTCCACAATCTTGACGGAGGCTCCCAAGTGACACCTAGCCAATCTAGGAGACACCACTCTCCAAGAAGTAACAAATGGTGTGTTGATGATGAACTCCTTGCTCTTGTGCTTCTAATGATAGTCTCCCCAACACTCAACTCTCTCTCATAGGATTCCATTTGGTGGAAAGATGATTTGAGTGGAAAGCAACTTGGGGAAGGCTAGAGATCAAGATTTATGTGGTTGGGCTGGAATATCTTGACCTCAACACAAGTGTAGGTGGTTCTCTCTCAGAAAATGTATGTTGGAAGTGTAGGCATATTATGATGGCTCTCTCCACGAATGAAGAGTGGGTGGAGGGGTATATATAGCCTCCACGCAAAATCTAACCGTTACACACAAATCACCAAACTCGGTGGGACCGAATCATTAAACTCGGTCAGACCGATTTAGTTCATAATGTGACCGTTAGGATTTTCAGTGGGACCGACAAGTCAACTCGGTGAGATCGATTTCGTTAGGGTTAGGGCATAACGTAATCTCGGTGAGACCGATTTTGGTAATAGACAAACAAAGAGTTGGTCAGGCAAACTCGGTGGGACCGATTCACTCATCTCGGTTAGACCGAAACGTTACGAAAGGGAAACAGAGAGTTTGCATTGCAATCTCGGTGGGACCGATCGCTCATCTCGGTTTGACCAAAACGTTACGAAAGGAAACAGAGAGATTACAATCCCATCTCGGTGAGACCGAGATCCCTATCGATGAGACCGAAAAGACTAGGGTTTCTGGCAGTGGCTATGTCAATTGAACTCGATGGCGCCGGATAGACAGTTTCGGTGGGGCCGAGTTTGACTTTTGGTTTGGGACATATGTGGATGTGAGAAAGCAGTTGAGGGTTTTTGGAGCATATCACTAAGCACTTTGAGCAAGAAACTTATTAAGCAACACCTCACCCCCTCTTGATAGTATTGGCTTTTCCTATGGACTCAATGTGATCTTGGATCACTAAAATGAAAATGTAGAGTCTTGTGCTTTGAGCTTGAGCCAATCTTTTGTCCTTAGCATTTTGAGGGGTCCACTTTCTAATCCATGCCATGCCAATCATTGAGCTTTCCTGAAATATTTATCTTGAAATAGCATTAGCTCAATGAGCTATATGTTGTTAGGAATTACCAAAACCACCCAGGGATAGTTGCACTTTCAATCTCCCCCTTTTTGGTAATTGATGACAACATATAGATCAAAGCTTCAACAAATGATAATAAGATTGAAAAAAATCGTCGCTTTGAGAAGTATGTGATAAGCAAGAGCTCCCCCTAAATTTGTGCATTATTTAAAATTTGCTTTTGAATGCAAATTCACAATCGATTCGGATCATGGGTTACTCTTCCGTGCAACATACATCTTGGTGGAGCGCTCAAAATGATAGAAGTTAAAAGCATGCACTCATCACCAAGCAAGTGAATGATCATATAAGGATATAAGAGATAATATCATCCAACAAACATTAAGGGTAGCATATGATCAAACACATGATCAAACAAGTATCTCACAAGGACATAAAGTATCTCACACAAGCACACAATAAGAAGTTTGAACCAAAATAGCAAGAGAGATAAAAAACACTCTCTCTCAAAGCCTATGATCTATACATTTTTCTCCCCCTTTGGCAACAAGTTACCAAAAAGTTCAAAAATGCATAGTGCTAAACGACTCTCAGGCTTGATCTTCGGTAGGTGGTGTAGAGATGACTCCAAGGACGAAAGCTTCTGTTGATGTAGCTAGAGCTGGTGGAGTGGCTGCTGGAGGTCACACTGGAGCTGTAGCTGCTGGAGCTGATGCTGTAGCTCGAGTATCTGTGACTGGCACAATCAGACTCATGACTTTGAACTTTTGAGGCACATCAAACAAATGTAGCAAGTTGATAGCATGTCCTCTTATCATCTTGTGATCACCTGACTTGGGTAGCAATGTGTGCCTTAGGATCCAATTGATGGTAGGCAGACCAGACAACAAGAAGTGGACAGATCCAAACTTATGAGTCTCCAAAGCATCATCTGGGATCTCTTTGTACATGTTGGCCATCGTGTTATGGTCTTTCTTCTTTTTAGCATAAACATCCAAGTCATCCTCACTTTCTTCTGGGGCATTGATCAACTGAGCCCATTCTTCAATAGAAGATTGGTACCTTGTACCTTCAGACATCCAAATGATCTTCCCATCTGGGTAGAAGTGGGCAGTGGAGTAAAACTGCATGATCAGCTCATCATTCCACTTGGTGAGCTTCTGGGCAACAAATGTATCAACTCCACATGCTTTGAAGTTGTCATATACACCTGGATAGTGATCTTCATTCTCCTTGATGTACTCCCAGTCAACCCATCTCATGTCACACACTATGGGCTTCTTGTCAAGCAAAGTTGTCTCATAGTAGTCTTGATGTTCTTTAGTGTGAAATCTGTAGTCAACAGCAGTTCTCCTCCTGACAGCATATGGATCAGACTGTCTCCATAATCTCAGTCATGAATCCTTCTTGATTTTCATGTTCTCTGCAACAGGATGTGCATCATTGTGGTCAGGGATCTTGGGCTTCAGCTTTCTCAAAACAAGTGAATCATCTTCTTCTTCAGCAGCTTCAGGCACTGGGGCCTTGTTCTTCTCCTCAGCGGGAATACTGCTGGTGTTCCTCTTGGGTTTAGGCTTCTGAGCTGGAGCAGCAGCCTTGGGAGCAGCTTTGGGCTTAGATGGAGCAGCCCCTGATCTGATTGCATCTCCCTTGAGCTTCTGAGCTTTGGGTGCTGGTGCAGCATCCTCTTGTTCTTCCTCTTCTCTTTCAGAGTCTCTCTTCACTGAGGGCTTGCCAAGAACTCTGGCAGTAGTGGTTCTTGCCCTCTTCTTCTTCTTACCATCACCTGCTGCTTCACCATCTTCTGATTCAATGGCGAACTTCATAGTTTCACCTGTGGCAACTTTCTTTGGCTTGGAAGCTTCAGCAGTAGAGGCTCTGGCTTTTGACATTGGAACTCTTCTTGCTGGAGCCTTTGTTTTCATTCCAGGCTTTGTTGCAGCAGCAGTGCTATATTCCTTCTTCAGCACCTTCTTTCTTGAAGTGGCCTCATCCTCAACAGCCACATAATCTTCATCTTCAGAATTTGAGGTTTTCTTCTTCCTTGTCCTGGTAGTTGCCTTGGGCAAGTTACCAGGTGTGCTCCTGCTACCCTCATCATATCTCCCTAAGGGACTAGTGCCCTCACTCAACTGAACCTACTCTTCAGATTTGTTCTGACTATCACTTTGATCAGACATCTCTTCAAGCTCACCGACAGCAGACCCTGAGAATAGGTTGTAGATGAGGTAGAGTAGATGAGCATCACAAAGTACAGGAGTTTTGCAAAACAATTGAGTCAAAAAGTTTAGTTTTAGTTCTCTACAGAAGTGACCTCGGAGCTACCGAATTGACAAACTCGGTGATACCGAAGCAACACTTGGAACATAAACTAGTGAACTCGGTAGGGCCGAGTCACTGTTCGGTGGCACCGAGATTGCTAGGGTTTCACAGAATCCTGAACTCGGTCACACCTATTTGCACGTTTCGGTCAGACCGAAAAGCGCATGTGCAATGGCCAAGGCCGAATCGGTGAGACCGATTTCTACAATTCGGTCCATCCGAGATGAGTTCTGCGGAGAGCTAACCCTAAAATTTTCGAATCAACCTAGACCTAAGGAAGTTTTTGCTGGAAGGATCAATCTCAATTGTGGCAAGAAACATGGCATTGTCCTTGTGCTAGGAATCGGAGTGAAAAAGACAGCACAAGGGGTCGAACACTTACCCTAGAGTGGCGAATGTTCGCTATGGTGGCAACGGCGGAGCAGATTGCCATTGACGGCGGCGGAGACCAGCAGCGGGAGGTCGCTGGCGGCGAGAAGACAATCCGGAGACCCAAAGAGGCAGAGTAGGTTACGCGCGGGTGAAGGGTTTCGGAAAAATTTCCAAAATTTGACCTGTCAGTATATATAACCTGACCCTGTCGGTGTGACCGAGTGGAACAACTCGGTGGCACCGAGATGCAAAACTGCAGGCAATTACTGCAACTCGGTGTGACCGAAAGGTTCTAATCGGTTGCACCGAGATTGAAAACCTAGATCAACTTAGTGATCATGGTAGGACCGAAAAGGATGAATCGGTCAGACCGAAATGCACAAAAAGGTTTTGGAAGTTTAAGTCTATGATGAATCGGGGACTCCGAGTGCTCCTCACACAGAGTGGTTCGAATCTGACTTGATGAAACTTTGTGATGTAGCATGAATAGAGTTTGAGACGAGAAAAGCATAGATAGCTAGAGGGAGTTCTTAGGCATTGTTGTCCATCCATTTGGCAAAAGAGAAAAAGCTAAAGAATCAAAGCAACAAATGGATGTCCTCGAATGAGAAAAATATGCATTCAACATGCTCACACAATTAAAATGGCAAATCAAATATGTGACAAAGCATGCACAAACACTCTAGCATCTATCAAGCAATTGGCGATGACTAGGTCATCTACATATGAGTATATTGACTTAGGAGTCAAATGAGAACATTTGATCATAGGTCATACTCATTGTTTAAGCACAAGTAGGGTTACCACTTTTACATAAAGCATTGTTGTGCTCACACCATTAGAGTTGCTTTAGCTCAATTTTAGAGTAAAGCTCTCCCTAGATGTGATATCCCCCCTAAGAGGGATGAACTAACCTTGGGTTTTGTCGATGATGACTTCATGTAGGTGTTGAAGATGTGGATGCTCAAAGTTGATGTAGATCATTCGGAGTGATCCATTGGAATGAGTTGCACTTTCAATACCTACACGGGTTAGTCCCACAAGGAACAAGCAAGGATATCCATAGACATAGAGTGATGTATACACAAGATGTTGTCCATGAAAGCATTAGGTTACCTTGTCCCTTGTCTTACCAACAAGAGGGTTTGTGACTCCTTAGACTAGTGCAAGATGTGGAAGTTGTTTGCACTTGTCATTGCCAAAATGATAAGAGTGAAGTATGTTGGCGGAGTCACCCTCAAGAACTCTCTAGTTCTTCTTCTTCGGGATCCACACCATCTTGATGGGAATCCTTGGAGTTGTAGTCGTACTTGATGAAGTAGAACTTGATGAAGTAGAACTTGATGTAGTTTTGGGAACCCACTTGACTAAGGCCTTAGGTGCTTCTTCAAATGCATCAATTTCCTCTTGAAGCTTGTCCTTGCCTTTTTGCTTGTGGTCTTGTGGTGGAAGATCATCTTGAGCTTGTGTTCCTTTGAAAGAAGTAGGATCATACTTCTCTTGTTGACGAACAAACTTCGTCTTGGGGTATTGATCTTCTTCCCACTCAACTCCATTGGCATTGAACTTTCGTTCAAAACCAACACCTTGATTCTTCCGGTGTCTTCCTTGCTTGCGTACAATTTCCTCAAATTGCTTACTTCCGGCAAGGCTCTTGTAAACACCTTTCTCTATAATTCCCTTCAATAAGCTATTTTCTTGCTCAAGTGTAACTTGGCTAAGAGAATCATTAGTGGAAGCAAGAGAACTACTAGAAGCAACATCATTGGATTTAGCATGATTGTTGTTACTACTAGATGAAGAATCTTTCTTGTTCTTGTTGCTAGATTTAACTTGTGGCATGTAAGTAGACAAGAGTAAACGCTTGGCAATGTAAGAAGAACTTTTCTTGCGAAGATCATCATTGATCGCCTTTAAAAACTCATGTTCTTGCTCAAGGTTGAGCTTTTCAAAGCGTAGCTTATCATGAGTCTTTAAAAGTTCTCGATGATTTTCCAAGGTAGTTTCATGAGCTAACTTAAGAGTGTTTAGTTCTTTAGTTAGACGCTCAATCTCCTTCTTATCATCATCATTCGTTTTGTCTTGATTATCATGACTAATAGCAAGCTCATCATAGTTTTCATAACTAGAGTTGTCAACAAGTAAATCATCATCTCCTAGCAAATCATCTTCATCACTATTGAAATCAACATACTCGAGGTGTGTTACCTTTGGACCTTTGGCCATGAAGCATCTCCCAATTCCTTCATTTGGTGAGTCAAATATGTCGTAGGAGTTGGTTTTCACAAGTGCTAGTCCGGCAACACCTTCATCTTGAGTATATTCAGAGTCGGAGTGATAACTTCTTTCGGAGTGATGGTCAGAGTCGGAACCGGATACCCATTCACCAACATGAGATTGATGTCTTCTTTTTGTGTAGCTCCTTGATGACTTGTCCTTCCTTTCCGAATCCTTGCTTCTCCGAGAGGGTCTTAGTTCATAACGATCATCTCTACTCCTTCTTTCTCTTGATGGTGATTCTTCTCTTCTACTCCTTCTTTTGGGAGAATCTTCTCTTCTTTTGTAGGGAGCCGTACACTCATTGGAGTAGTGTCCGGGTCTTCCACAATTGTAGCAATTACGCTCACGACTAGAAGATCTTTTGTCATTGTAGGACCTTGACTTGGAACTTCTTTCCTTGCTTCTACTTTTGTAGAACTTGTTGAAGTTCTTCACCATTAGGCTCAATTCTTCATTGAAGGTTTGTTTCTCACTTGATGATGTGGGAGCTTCACATGAGGCTTTGTAAGCACCGCTTGACTTGTTATGGAGCTCTTCCTTATCCTCGAGTGACATCTCATGAGCAACAATTCTTCCGATGACTTCCGTTGGCTTGAGATCTTTGTAATTGGGCATCATTTGGATCAATGTGCACACGGTATCATATTTTCCATCCAAGGCTCTTAGGATCTTCTTGATGATGAATCTGTCGGTCATCTCTTCACTTCCTAAGCCGGCAATCTCATTTGTTATGAGAGCAAGCCTAGAGTACATTTCAGCGACGCCTTCACCATCCTTCATTTTGAACTTGTCAAGTTGACTTTGAAGCACATCCAATTTGGATTCCTTGACGGAGTCGGTACCTTCGTGCATGTCAATCAAAGTATCCCAAATTTCCTTTACATTCTTAAGATGGCTGATTTTGTTGAATTCTTCGGGGCACAATCCGTTGAAGAGAATATCACAAGCTTGAGCATTGTATTGCAGCATCTTCAACTCCTCCGCGGTAGCTTCACGGTTTGGTTCTCTCCCATCAAAGAATTCACCTTGCAAGCCAATACACACAATAGCCCAAACGGCCAGGTTATGTCCAAGAATATGCATTTTCATCTTATGCTTCCAACTAGCAAAATTTGTACCATCAAAGTAAGGACCTCTACGATGGTAATTTCCCTCGCTAGACGCCATACTCTCCTAGGTTGTGAAACCAAGGCTATGACCACCAAGAGCTATGGAAATCAAAGCAAATGGAGACCAAAGCTCGGATACCACTTGTAGGATCGGAAGTATATCTAGAGGGGGGGTGATTAGACTACTTGACCAATTAAAAATCTACCCTTTTCCCAATTTTAGTTATTGGCAGATTTTAGCAACTTAGCACAAGTCAAGAAATCAACATACACATGAAATTCAAGGAGTGTAGCAGCAGAAAGTAAAACAATTGCATAGGAAGGTAAAGGGGGGAGATTGAGGGAGCAAACGCAATGTTGACACGGAGATTTTTTATCCGTGGTTCCGAGGTGCTGCTATCGTACATCCACGTTGATGGAGACTTCAACCCACGAAGGGTAACGGTTGCGCGAGTCCACGGAGGGCTCCACCCACGAAGGGTCCACGAAGAAGCAACCTTGTCTATCCCACCATGGCCGTCGCCCATGAAGGCCTTGCCTCACTCGGGTAGATCTTCACGAAGTAGGCGATCTCCTTGCCCTTACAAACTCCTTGGTTCAACTCCACAATCTTGACGGAGGCTCCCAAG
The DNA here is from genome assembly GCF_018294505.1 of Triticum aestivum. Taxonomy (NCBI): domain Eukaryota; kingdom Viridiplantae; phylum Streptophyta; class Magnoliopsida; order Poales; family Poaceae; genus Triticum; species Triticum aestivum. The sequence goes on along the minus strand of NC_057802.1, from coordinate 250,404,879 downwards.
TGACACCTAGCCAATCTAGGAGACACCACTCTCCAAGAAGTAACAAATGGTGTGTTGATGATGAACTCCTTGCTCTTGTGCTTCAAATGATAGTCTCCCCAACACTCAACTCTCTCTCATCGGATTGGATTTGGTGGAAATATGATTTGAGTGGAAAGCAACTTGGGGAAGGCTAGAGATCAAGATTTATGTGGTTGGAATGGAATATCTTGACCTCAACACAAGTGTAGATGGTTCTCTCTCAGAAAATGTATGTTGGAAGTGTAGGCATATTCTGATGGCTCTCTCCACGAATGAAGAGTGGGTGGAGGGGTATATATAGCCTCCACACAAAATCTAACCGTTAAACACAAATCACCAAACTCGGTGGGACCGAATCGTTAAACTCGGTCAGACCGATTTGGTTCATAATGTGACCGTTAGGATTTTCGGTGGGACCGACAAGTCAACTCGGTGAGACCGATTTCATTATGGTTAGGGCATAACGTAATCTCGGTGAGACCGATTTTGGTAATAGACAAACAGAGAGTTGGTCGGGCAAACTCGGTGGGACCGATTCGCTCATCTCGGTTAGACCGAAACGTTACGAAAGGGAAACAGAGAGTTTGCATTGCAATCTCGATGGGACCGATCGCTCATCTCGGTTTGACCGAAACATTACGAAGGGAAACAGAGAGATTACAATCCCATCTTGGTGAGACCGAGATCCCTATCGGTGAGACCAAAAAGCCTAGGGTTTCTGGCAGTGGCTATGTCAATTGAACTCGGTGGCGCCGGATAGACAGTTTCGGTGGGGCCGAGTTTGACTTTTGGTTTGGGACATATGTGGATGTGAGAAAGAAGTTGAGGGTTTTTGGAGCATATCACTAAGCACTTTGAGAAAGAAACTTATTAAGCAACACCTCACCCCCTCTTGATAGTATTGGCTTTTCCTATGGACTCAATGTGATCTTGGATCACTAAAATGAGAATGTAGAGTCTTGTGCTTTGAGCTTGAGCCAATCTTTTGTCCTTAGCATTTTGAGCGGTCCACTTTCTAATCCATGTCATGCCAATCATTGAGCTTTCCTGAAATATTTATCTTGAAATAGCATTAGCTCAATGAGCTATATGTTGTTAGCAATTACCAAAACCACCCAGGGATAGTTGCACTTTCATATATTTTGTCCAAGCCGTCATGCACTCATTACGGTGGCTTCAAAGCCCTGAAATCATCACTTGAAACTCTATTCTTGTTCCCCTTGTGCATGCCATCATCTCCATGCTTGATCTTGCTCCAATGTTCATCCTTCTTGTCCAAGCTAGGCCCTTCATTTGTAAGCAAAAATCATGTATCCAATATGGGCAGCATCATATTCTCAGGAACATTAGAATCGTTACCAAGAAACGACAGTACCTAATAATTTAATTGGTGTGCGCGAGCTCTAGTAAATTGTCCACTGTATGTAGCTGCTGGGATCGTGGGTGTAACTATAGTATTGATGTCCTCATCATGCTCCCCTTCTTGAATTGAAGTCATCCGTGATGAAAGCTCATATTCCTCACCCAAATACGGCTTCAAATCTGCAATGTTAAAAGTGGAACTAATCCGAAAATCTGCAGGCAACTCAAGTTTATATGCATTATCATTTATTTTCTCTAACACCTTAAAAGGACATCAGCACGTGGCATTAGCTTTGACTTGCGCAAATTAGGAAACCTATCCTTACGCAAATGTAACCAAACAAGATCTCCAGGTGCAAAGACAACACGTTTTCTACCCTTATCTCCAGCAAGTTTATATTCAGCATTCATGCGCTCAATATTTTCTCTAGTTAACTCATGCATTTTTAATATCAATTTAGCACGTTGTTTAGCATCAAAATTAACCTTCTCTGAAGATGGAAGAGGCAAAAAATCAATGGGTGCATGAGGTAGGAAACCATACACAAACTCAAAAGGGCACATCTTAGTAGTAGAATGCAGCGAATGATTATAAGCAATTCAATATGAGGCAAGCATTCTTCCCACATTTTAAGGTTATTCTTGAAAACAGCCCTAAGCATAGTAGACAATGTTCTATTGCCTACTTCAGTTTGTCCATCAATTTGGGGGTGACAAGTAGTACTAGAAAGCAGTTTAGTCCCCAACTTAGCCCATGAAAATCTCCAAAAGTGGCTAAGAAATTTAGTATCACGATATGAAACAATAGTATTTGGCACACCATGCTAGCGAATAATTTCATGAAAGAACAAATCAGCAACATTAGCAGCATCATTGCTTTTGTGACATCGTATAAAGTGTGCCATTTTCGAAAATCTATCCACGACAACAAATATTCTATTCCTCCCCTTCTTTGTTCGAGGTAAACCTAAAACAAAGTCCATAGACATATCCTCCCATGGAACACTAGGTACAGGCAAATGCATATATAAACCATGAGGATTGAGTCGTTACTTAGCTTTTTGACATGTAGTGCAGCGAGCAACAAAACGCTCAACATCTCATCTCATCTTTGGCCAAAAGAAATGTGTAGCAAGTACGTCCTCTGTCTTCTTTACACCAAAGTGTCCCATTAATCCTCCTCCTTGCGCCTCCTGCAACAACAAAAGACGAATGGAGCTAGCTGGAATGCATAGCTTGTTAGCACGAAACACTCAATCCATCATTAACGATGATTTTGTTCCATGTTCTCCCTCCTTTACAATTTTGCAATACATCTTTAAATGCAGCATCATGAACATATTGATCTTTGTTGGTCTCCAAACCAAATATTTTAAAGTCAAGTTGTGAAAGTATAGTATAGCGACGAGACAAAGCATTAGCAATAACATTTTCTTTACCATTCTTGTGTTTTATGACATAAGGTAAAGTCTCAATGAATTCAACCCATTTTGCATGTCTATGATTCAGTTTTGCTTGACTTTTAATATGTTTCAAAGATTCATGATTAGAATGTATAACAGATTCTTTCGGCCATAAATAATGTTGCCATGTTTCCAAACTCCGAACTGGGGCATATAATTCTTTGTCATAAGTAGAACAGTTCAGGCTAGGCCCACTCAATTTTTCAGAAAAGTATGCAACAAGTTTACCATCTTGTAATAACACACCTCCTAATCCAATTCCACTAGCATCACATTCAAGCTCAAAGGTCTTGTTAAAATTAAGAAGTTGGAGTAAAGGAGCATGTGTCAACTTATCTTTCAATATCGTGAAGGCTTGTTCCTGTGCGGCACCCCAAACAAAAGGCACATATCCTTCTTTGTAAGCTCATTGAGAGGTGCAGCAATGGTGCTAAAATCTCTCACAAACGCATATAGAAACCAGCAAGGCCAAGAAAACTCCTCTCTTGTGTGACCATTTTGGGCTATGGACAACTCTCAATAACTTCAATCTTGGCTTTATCAACTTCAATTCCGTGTGGAGTAACAACATAGCCGAGAAAAGATACTCGGTCGGTGCAAAAGGTGCACTTCCCAAGGTTACCAAACAAACGTGCATCACGTAGCTCAATAAAATCGGCACGTAAATGTTCCAAATGTTCCTCCAAAGATCTTCTATAAATCAGTATATCATCAAAATAGACTACCACAAATCGTCCAATGAAAGCACGTAAAACTTCGTTCATTAATCTCATGAAAGTACTAGGTGCATTAGTTAACCCAAAAGGCTTGACTAACCACTCATATAATCCAAAAACTTAGTTTTAAATGTGGTTTTCAATTCATATACCAGTTTCATATGAATTTGATGGTATCCACTACGCAAATCAACTTTGGAGAATATTATAGAGCCACGCAATTCATCAAGCATATCATCTAGCATAGGAATAGATAATGATAACAAATAGTAATATTACTAATGCCTCTACAATCAACACACATACGCGATGTACCATCCTTTTTTGAACTAGTATAATAGGAACAACACAAGGACTAAGAGATTCGCGTATATAACCTTTGTATAGCAGCTCCTGTACTTGACGCATAATCTCCTTCGTCTCCTTCGGATTGGTACGATATGGTGCACAGTTGGGTAGTGATGCACCAGGAATTAGATCAATTTGATGCTCAATCCCTCGAATAGGTGGTAATCTCAGTGGCACGTCATGTGGAAAGACATCATCAAACTCCTGCAAAATGTTAGTGACAACAGGAGGCAAAGAGGAAGGTACGTCCTCGAATGAAAATAATGCCTCTTTGCACACAAAAGCATAGCAAACAGATTTGTTGAAATATAAATCATCAATATCAGATTTGGTGGCAAGTAGACATCCACTTTCCAATTTAAGTTCAGAGGCAACATGAGATGATGGTTTGTTATTAGGCTTCATTTGTTGCTCCAATTCTTTAGCCACAATCTGATTTTCACTCTTATTTTGCTCCTATTTTGCTTTACTAGCTCTACTAATATCATCTTTCAAAATTGAATCAGGAGACATAGGAAGCAAAGTAATATGTTTATCCTTATGAACAATAGTATACTGATTGTTTCTACCATGGTGTACAATTTTTTATATCAAATTGCCATGGACTACCAAGTAATAAGGAACATGCTTGCATGCGTACCACATCACAATCAACATAATCAGCATATGTAGCGATACTAAAATGGACACGAACAGTATGTCTTACCTTTACCTTACCGCTGTTGTTAAACCATTGGATGTATTAAGGAAGTGGATGTGATCTTGTGGTGAGAGAGAGCTTATCCACCATCTCCATGCTAGCCAAGTTGTTGCATGTCCCTCCATCAATGATGACGCAGAAAGAGTGTTCCGTCACAACTCCCTTTGTATGGAACAAATTGTGCCTCTGATTTTGATCAGCTTGTGTTACCGGCACACTCAAAACACATTGAGCAACTAAAGTTTCATACATGTCAGTGTCTTCAGCAGTCATGTATTGTGTCTCTTGTTCAGCATCATGTCCACTCTACACTTCACTAGCAATAAGAGCCAAAGTCTCCTCATCATAGTCACTAGCAGACTCATATCCACCATCCTCAGCAACAATCATCACACGCGGAGATGGACATTTGCTCGTATAGTAACCTCCACCGTTGCAACGACGGCATATAACCTCATGTGTTTGCCCTGTTGATGCCATTGATGAAGAAGGGCTCTGTGTGGGACCAGAAGGTGTGGTCCTGGCAAATGGTGGTGGTAGTGCCTGTTTTCTTGTATCTCGGTTAGAATTGGCGGCTGAAGTCGGCGGTGCTGCAATAGGATGTGTGGAAGTAGAGGATGTACGTGTTTTTTTTAGGAAAGAGGATGTACGTGTTGGGGAATGTTGCATGGAAAATAAAAAAATCTATGCACACGCAAGATCTATCTATGGAGATGCATAGCATCGAGAGGGGAGAGTGTGTCTACATACCCTCGTAGATCGTAAGCGGAAGCGTTTGTTAACGCGGTTGATGTAGTCGAACTTCTTCGTGATCCAACCGATCGAGTACCGAACATATGGCACCTCCGCGTTCAGCACACGTTCGGCTCATTGATGTCCTCGCCTTCTTGATCCAGCAAGACGTCGAAGTAGTGGATGAGTTTCGGCAGCACGACGGCGTGGTGACGGTGGTGGTGATGCTATCTCTGCAGGGCTTCGCCTAAGCACTACGAAAATATGACTGAGAGACAAAACTGTGGGGGGGGCGCACACGGCTAAGAGATTGTTGTGGTTCTGTGTGGCGCCTCCTACCACATATATATAGGTGGGGGAGAGGGGAGCAGCCAGGAGGCGCCCCCAAGTAGGCAGAATCCTACTTGGGGTCCTCCCCAAGCCACCGCCTTCCTTATTTGGGTGCGGGAGGAAGGCAGGGGAGGGTGGCGCCCCCCTTTCCATTCTCACATGAGGAGGGAAAGGCAGGAGGGGCCTCCCCTCCCCTTTCCTTCACCTTGTGGGCAGGTCTGCCCCCCCCTTTGGCCCATTAGGCCCATACATCTACCGGGGGTGTCTGCAACCTCTTCCGCTGACCCGATGACTACCCGGCGCACTCTGAAACTCTTCTGGTGTCTGAATATCATCGTCCTATATATCAATCTTTACATCCGGACAATTCCAGAGCTCCTCGTCATGTCTGTGATCTCATCCGGGACTCTGAACAATATTCGGTCACCAAATCCATATAACTCCTATAACACTATATCATCAATGAGCGTTAAGCGTGCGGACCCTATGGGTTTGAGACCTATGTAGACATGATCGAGATACCTCTCCGGTCAATAACCAATAGCGTAACCTGGATGCCCATAGTGTCTCCTGCATATTCTATGAAGATCTTTATCGGTCGAACCTTATGACAACATACGTAATTCCCTTTTATCCATCGGTATGTTACTTGCCCGAGATTCAATCGTCGGTATCTTCATACCTAGTTCAGTCTCGTTACCGGCAAGTCTCTTTACTCGTTCCGTAATACATCATACTGCAACTAACACCTTAGTCACTTTGCTTGCAGGGCTTCTTATGATGTCTATTACCGAGAGGGCCCAAAGATATCTCTCTGATACTCGGAGTGACAAATCCTAATCTCTATCTATGCCAACTCAACAAACAGCTTCGGAGATACCTGTAGAGCATCTTTATGATCACCCAGTTACGTTGTAACGTTTGATAGCACACAAGGTATTCCTCCGGTATTCGGGAGTTGCACAATCTCATAGTCCAAGGAATACGTACTTGACATTAAGAAAGCAATAGCAATAAAATGAACGATCAATATGCTAAGCTAATGGATGGGTCTTGTCCATCACATCATTCTCCTAATGATGTGATCCTGTTATCAAATGACAACACAGTTCTATGGTTAGGAAACCTTAACCATCTTCAATAAATGAGCTAGTCTAGTAGAGGCTTACTAGGGACACGGTATTTGTTTATGCATTCACACATATATTTATGTTTCTGATCAATACAATTCTAGCATGAATAATAAACCTTTATCACAAATAAGAAAATATAAAATAAAAACTTTATTATTGCCTCTAGGGCATATTTCCTTCAGTCTCCCACTTGCACCAGAGTCAATAATCTAGATTACATTGTAATGAATCTAACACCCATGGAGTCTTGGTGCTGATCACGTTTTGCTCGCGGAAGAGGCTTAGTCAACGGGTCTGCCACATTCAGATCCATATGTATTTTGCAAATCTCTATGTCTCCATCCTTGACCTTTTCACAAATGGAGTTGAACGTCTCTTGATGTGTTTGGTTCTTTTGTGAAACCTGGATTCCTTCGCGAAGACAATTGCTCCAGTCTTGTCACAACAAGATTTTCATTAGACCCGATGCACTGGGTATTACACCCAGATTGGATATGAACTCCTTCTTCCAGACTCCTTCATGTGCTGCTTCCGAAGCAGCTATGCACTCTGCTTCAGACGTAGATCCCTCCACGACGCTCGGCTTGGAACTGCACCAACTGACATCTCCACCATTCAATAAAAAATTGTATCCAGTTTGTGAGTTAGAGTCATCTGGATCAGTGTCGAAGCTAGCATCAACATAACCATTTACGACGAGCTCTTCGTCACTTCCATAAACAAGAGACATATCCTTAGTCCTCTTCAGGTACTTCAGGATGTTCTTGACCGTTGTCCAGTGATCCACTCTTGGATTACTTTGGTACCTCCCTGCCAAACTTATGGCAAAGCACACATCAGGTCTGGTACACAGCATAGCATACATCATAGAACCTATGGTTGAGGCATAGGGAATGACTTTCATTTTCACTCTATCTTCTGCAGCGATCGGGCTTTGAGTCTAACTCAATTTCACACCTTGTAACACATGCAAGAACCCTTTCTTTGACTGGTCCATTTTGAACTTCTTCAAAACTTTATCAAGGTATGTGCTTTGTGAAAGTCCTATTAAGCGTCTAGATCTATCCCTATAGATTTTGATGCCCAATATAGAAGCAGCTTCACCGAGGTCTTTTATTGAAAAATTCTTATTCAAGTATCCTTTTATGCTATCCAGAAATTCTATATCATTTCTGATCAACAATATGTCATCCACATATAATATCAGAAATGCTACAGAGCTCCCACTCACTTTCTTGTAAATACAGGCTTCACCATAAGTCTGTATAAAACCATATGCTTTGATCACCTCATCAAAACGTATATTCCAACTCCGAGATGCTTGCACAAGTCCCTGGATGGATCGCTGAACCTTGCAATTGTTAGCACCTTTAGGATCGACAAAACCTTCTGGTTGCATCATATACAGCTCTTCTTTAAGAAATCTATTAAGGAATGCAGTTTTGACGTCCATTTGCCAGATTTCATAATTATAAAATGCGGCAATTGCAAACATGATTCGGACTGACTTCAGCATCGCTATGGGTGAGAAGGTCTCATCGTAGTCAACCCCTTGAACTTGTCGAAAGCCTTTCGCGACAAGTCGAGCTTTGTAGATGGTGACATTACCATCAGCATCTGTCTTCTTCTTGAAGATCCATTTATTCTCAATGGCATGCCAATCATTGGGCAAGTCCACCAAAGTCCACACTTTGTTCCCATACATCGATCCTATCTTAGATTTCATGGCCTCAAGCCATTTATCATAATCTGGGCTCATCATAGCTTCGTCATAGTTCGTAGGTTCGCCATGGTCTAATAACATGACTTCCAGGACAAGATTACCATACCACTCTGGTGCGGAATGTGCTCTGTTCGACCTACGAGGTCTAGTAGTAATTTGATCTGAATTTTCATGATCATCATTATTAGCTTCCTCTCTAGTTGGTGTAGGCATCACGGGAACGTATTAAACTGATGTGCTACTTTCCAAATTGAGATAAGGTACAATTACCTGATCAAGTTCTACTTTCCTCCCACTCACTTCTTTCGAGAGAAACTCCTTCTATAGAAAGGTTCCATTCTTGGCAAAAAAGATCTTTCCTTCGGATCTGTGGTAGAAGGTGTACCCAATTATTTCCTTAGGGTATCCTATGAAGACACACTTCTCCGATTTGGGTTCGAGCTTATCAGGCTGAAGCCTTTTGACATAAGTGTCACAACCCCAAACTATAAGAAACGACAGCTTAGGTTTCTTGCCAAACCACAGTTCATATGGTGTTGTCTCAATGGATTTAGACGGTGCCCTATTTAACATGAATGTGGTTGTCTCTAATGCATAACCCCAAAACGATAGTGGTAAATCGGTAAGAGACATCATAGAACGCACTGATTGCAACTTGAACTACGTCAGTATTTCCCCAAAGAGGAAGGGATGATGCAGCACAGCTACGGTATGTATTTCCCTCAGTGATGAGACCAAGGTTATCGAACCAGTAGGAGAACCACGAAACACCACGTAAACGGCTCCTGCACACAAAGAACAAATACTTGCAACCCGACGTAAGTGAGGGGTTGTCAATCCCTCATGGGTAAAAAGATAGGTAAAATTGTAGTAGATTGGATAAATAGATCTCGCGGGAACGCGAGATAAAATAAATAATAATAAATTGCAGCAAGGTTGGATTAATATATCTGAAAATAAAAAGCAAATAAAAATAGATCACGAAGGCAAATATAATAAAGAAGAGACCGGGGGGCCGTAGATTTCACTAGTGGCTTCTGTCGAGAAAAATAGCATACAGTGGGTAAACAAATTACTGTTGGGAAATTGGTAGAACTTCAAATAATCATGACGATATCCAGGCAATGATCATTATATAGGCTTCACGTCCAAGATTAGTAGACCGACTCCTGCCTGCATCTAATACTATTACTCCACACATCGAGCGTTATCCAGCATGCATCTAGTGTATTAAGTTCATGGAGAAACGGAGTAATGCAATAAGAACGATGACATGATGTAGACAAGATCTATTTATGTAGAAATAGACCCCATCTTGTTATCCTTAATAGCAATGATACATAGTGTCGGTTCCCCTTCTGTCACTGGGATCAAGCACCGTAAGATCGAACCCATCACAACGCACCTCTTCCCATGGCAAGAAAAATCGATCTAGTTGGCCTAACTTAATTAAAGATTCAAAGAATAAATACGAGGCTATAAGTAATCATGCATATAAGAGATCAAAAGATTCAAATAACTTTCATGGATAAAAACACAGATCTGATCATAAACTCAAAGTTCATCGGATCCCAACAAACACACTGCAAAAAAGAGTTACATCAAATAGATCTCCAAGAGACCATTGTATTGAGAATCAAAAGAGAGAGAGGGGAAGTGTAGGATTGAAAGTATGTCTAGAGGGGGGTGATTAGACTACTTGACCAAATAAAAATCTAGCCTTTTCCCAATTTTAAGTCTTGGCAGATTTTAGCAACTTAGCACAAGTCAAGCAATCAACCTACACATGCAATTCTAAGAGTATAGCAGCGGAATGTAAATCATTGCATATGAAGGTAAAGGGGAGGAGTTTGGAGGGGCCAAACACAATGTAGACACGAAGATTTTTGGCGTGGTTCCGATAGGTGGTGCTATCGTACATCCACGTTGGTGGAGACTTCAACCCACGAAGGGTAACGGTTGTGCGAGTTCACGGAGGGTGAGGGAGTCCTGGACTAAGGGGTCCTCGGGCGTCCGGCCTGTTAGCCATGGGCCGGACTGATGGGCTGTGAAGATACAAAGACCGAAGGCTCTACCCGTGTCCGGATGGGACTCTCCTTGGCGTGGAAGGCAAGCTTGGCGACCAAATATGAAGATTCCTTTCTCTATAACCGACTTTATGTAACCCTAGTTCCCTCCAGTGTCTATATAAACCGGAGGGCTAGGTCTGTAGAGGCGAATACTCATAATCATAGTCATACGGGATAGACTTATTGGGTTTTAGCCATTACAATCTCGTGGTAGATCAACTCTTGTAATACTCATATTCATCAAGATCAATCAAGCAAGAAGTAGGGTATTACCTCCATAGAGAGGGCCCAAACCTGGGTAAACATTGTGTCCCCCGTCTCCTGTTACCATCGATCTTAGACGCACAGTTCGGGTCCCCCTACCCGAGATCCGCCGGTTTTGACACGGACATTGGTGCTTTTATTGAGAGTTCCGCTGTGACGTTGAAGACAGGGTTGATGGCTCGCCTTCTTGTCAAGGATAATATCACCTCCGGAGGAGCCCTGGCTCCGGGCCAAACCCTCCAACTTGGCGGCTTTACCATGACCGCCTGTTCGGCCGTTAAGCCGACGATGACCTCTCGAGTCATCGAAAATCGTCTCCACGTTGACTCCGAATACTCCAAACGGATGGATCGGACAGAGTTGTCATCTTTAAATGAACTCCTAGATCGCATCACCGCCTTGGGGGTCGCTACAGACTACGATCGGATTGGGCTTAAACCTGACCAGAGAGAAATCAAATCTCCGCCGATCACCCATCAGATAGCGGTAGTAGAGGAGCAAGACAATAACTCTTCCTCTATATTGAGGACGAACTATGTTCGGATTTCCGAGCTCAAGGAGCCGGATACCTTTCCGCGGAACGACGTGCCCTGCCCTCCGAACCTAGAATCGGACGACGGGCCTAAAACATCAGTTGATATCCCGGAGTCCGAACCATTAAGCTTGGAAGATTTACAAACTCCGGATCCAAAATTGGGCCAGGGTTCAGATTTAAAACCACCCACCCACCCAGCTATACGCGATCTTATGTATATACGAAAGCAGTCTCAGGAAACGGTCCATCACTTTTGGGCCAGGTTCCTCCTTGTCAAAGACAAGATTAAAGATTGCGGCGATGAAGACGCGATCTTAGTATTCTGCAACAATTAGGCAGACGAAGGAATCCTCAACGCCATCAACCACCATCGCGTATTACACTTCACTGACTTGGCAACCATAGTACAGAAGTACTGCGCAATGGAAAGCGCCTGTAAAACCCAGGCAGCTCGTTGGGAACCACTGGTTTCAACTCAGCCCCTCATCCGGGCAAAAAGGACGCACCCTTGTGGGGCGCCTGACCCAATAGTAAAGAAATCAAAGCCCATTATGGGGCGCGGAACTTTTCTGGAGGGATGGCTCGATAGGCCATGCAAAATACATACAACACCGGATACCACACCAACCCACAGCCTTAGAGTATGTTGGATACTCCGGCAAGTGGCCAAGAGCGGCGAAGATCTCCTCACCAAAAATACCCTAGAACAACACCCCTCGGAAGATGACGACCTCAGAATATTGACGGCCTTCGAGACCTTTGCTTCAAAAAATCAGCGCAATAGGGCACTCCGCGACCTCGCCGAAGTCTACCAAGTCGCAACAATAAACCCCTGGAACGGCACGGCCATAACTTTTAATGCCGATGATGAACCAAAATTCAGGACAGTCCGGGCACCAGCCGCCCTGGTCCTCAGTCCAATCGTGGACGGCTTCCGTCTCACCAAAGTGCTCATGGATGGCGGCAGCGAACTAAACCTCATCTACGAGGACACGCTCATAAAAATGGAAATAGATAGGAGTCGCATTGAGCAAAGTAGCACGACCTTCCGGGGAATCATTCCCAGTCGGGAGGCGCGATGCGCGAGAAAAATCACGCTCGACGTGGTATTCGGCACGCTGGAGAATTATCGGTCCGAAGAGATAACCTTCCAAGTGGCCCCTTTCAACGGTGGATATCACGCCCTACTGGGGCAAGATGCATTCACACGCTTCCAAGCTATACCTCATTACGGGTACATGAAGCTCAAGATGCCCGGGCCCAACGGCACCATCACTCTTGCCAGTGATCCGGACATAGCACTGCGCGCCGAAAATAAAACCGCATCCCTGGCCCTCGAGGCATTGTCTGAAGCCCTCGCGGGCGAAGAACTAACCGCGCTGCGCTCCACTGTGGATAGGGATGATGTAATCCTGGACAAGCGACCCAAATCCACCTCCTTTAAACCAACAGATGAAATAGTCAAATTTCAAGTCCACCCGACGGACCCCAAGAAGACAACATCCATCGGGGCACAACTCAACCCAACGGTCGATGCCGTGCTACGAGAGTTCGTGCGTGAGAACTGGGACATATTCGCCTGGCACCCTTCTGATATGCCAGGAATCCCATGCAGGTTGGCAGAACACAGCCTCAATATCTTAAAGGGATATAAACCGGTCAAACAAACACTGCGGCATTTTTCCAAACCCAAACGACAAGCTATGGGAGAGGAGCTAGCCAAGTTACTCGAAGCCGGATTCATCAGAGAAATAAACTCCCAGACTGGCTAGCAAACCTGGTGATGGTACCATAGAAGGATAAATCCTGGTGCCTATGCGTCGATTTCAAAGACCTCAACAAGGCTTGCCCTAAGGATCCCTTCCCCCTCCCTCGCACCGATCAGATTATTGACGCAACCGCAGGACACGACTCACTGTATTTCCTCGACGCGTACTCCGGATACCATCAAATCAAGATGAAGGAGTCCGATCAAGCCGCAACGGCATTCATTACCCCATATGGGCCTTTCTGCTTCAACACTATGCCTTTCGGGCACAAAGACGCTGGCGCCACCTACCAACGCATGATTCAAACATGCCTGGAGAAACAGATCGGCAAGACAGTTGAAGCATATATGGATGACGTCGTCATCAAAACTAGGCACGTCGTGTAATTGATAGATGATTTACGTCTTACATTCGACAACCTCCGTGCATACGACATCAAGCTCAATCCGGAAAAGTGTGTTTTCGGCGTCCCCGCTGGAAAACTGCTGGGCTTCATCATTTCCAATAGAGGAATTGAAGCAAATCCAGCCAAAATACGAGCTTTGTCACAATTGGCTACGCCAACGGACCTTAAACAGGTCCAAAAACTCGTCGGATGTGTGGCAGCTTTAAGCCGCTTTATCTCCAGATTGGGAGAAAAGGCATTGCCACTCTATCGCCTTCTCCACCGCACCGATCACTTCGAGTGGACGGATGCGGCAACGGCCGGACTGGAAGAAATAAAAGCCCTTCTAGCGAGCAACCCAATCCTGGCCGCGCCGAACGTCGCCGAACCCATGTTATTATACTGATCGGCAACACACAAGGTGGTGAGCGTCGTGCTCGTCGTTGAGCGAGAGCAGGACGGACACAAATTCCCACTTCAGAAGCCGGTATACTCCCTCCTTTCTGGTTTATAGGGCTTATCTCAAAATTTTAGGTTTTCCATTTTATAAGGCTCAATTTGGTTGTTCCCCATCACATGTTCAGATTCCAAGATGCATTAAATCATTGCATGCAAGTATTAAGAGAAAATTGACCAATGCATGTAATTTATGCATGCATGCATTGCAATTAATGCATTGGTAAACATACTTTTTTGAGGAAAACAAGAGCATTAATTGGGTGCTTTTGCAAACTACAAAAAGTATTCCACCACTCACCATCTACCTTGGTTGGTGAGATTTTTGAATTGAGCCTTATAAACCGGAAAGGAGGGAGTACTACGTATCCACTGTCCTCACACCATGCAAACCCAGTACCCTCATTATCAAAAGATAGCATATATAGTCTTCATGGCATCACGGAAGCTACGACACTACTTCCAGGAGTGTTCGATCACGGTGGCTTCCGAAGTACCACTCAACGATATAATAAACAACCGCGATGCTACGGGCCAGATTACCAAATGGGCCATTGAGCTCCTTCCATTCGACATAACATACAAACCGCGTCGAGCCATTAAATCCCAAGTACTGGCGGACTTCGTCGCCGAATGGACAGAGGCCGAACTCCCTGAAGAGTATGACACATATTCGAACTGGGTTATGTATTTCGATGGTTCCAAAATGCTGGCAGGGTTAGGAGCGGGCGTCGTTTTAACGTCCCCCACTGGAGACGTAGTCCAGTATGTACTCCAAATATTATACACAGACTCCAATAACGCAGCCGAATATGAGGCCTTATTGCATGGTCTTCGGATGGCTGCCTCCATGGGCATACAACGCCTGGAAGTGCGCGGGGACTCAAACCTTGCAATATCTCAAATAAATGGAGATTTCGACGCCAAAGATCCAAAGATGGCAGCTTACCGTAATGTCGTTCTCAAAATGTCAGCTCGATTCGAGGGGCTCGAGTTCCACCATGTGGCTTGAGAAAGCAATCAAGCGGCGGATGTCCTTGCTCGCATCGGCGCCAAGCACGACCCCGTCCCACCTAATATCTTTCTGGAAAGGCTTTTTAAGCCTTCCATGGTGTGGCAAGGGGAGAGCGGCAACACCAGTCCGGATCCGACCACATCCCCACATTCCGAACACACTGACACCATCGGGGGCTCAGCCACTGAAATAACACCGTCGGCCCATCTCATCATGGTAGTCATTGCCCCATGGACCGAACCCTTCTTGGCCTACCTTAATAGGCGAGAACTCCCTGAGGATCAGAATGAGGCTCGCCGCATTGTCCGGCGTTCAAAAGCCTACAAGGTTCACGACGGAGAACTCTATAAAAAAGTGCTACCGGAGTACTTCAAAGATGTATCTCTGAGGAAGAGGGGCGGCAGCTCTTGGCTGAAATTCATGCCGGTCTCGGTGGTCACCACGCCGCGGCTCGAGCCCTTATAAGCAAGGCTTTCCATACAGGTTTCTATTGGCCGACGGCCCGAGCAGACGCACAGGACCTTGTCCAACGTTGTGTCGGATGCCAGCTTTTCACCAACCAGAGCCATATGCCACCCGCCGCTCTACAAACAATCCCCATCACTTGGCCTTTTGCGGTCTGGGGACTTGATATGGTTGGACCCTTAAAGGAGGAAGCCATAAGAAAAAATATCTGCTGGTCATGGTGGATAAATTCACTAAGTGGATAGAGGCCAAACCAGTTAAAACGGCCGAAGCCGGACCAGTGATAGACTTTATATCCGGCGTTGTACACCGTTATGGTGTCCCACACAGCATCATCACCGATAACGGCTCCAATTTCACAGCCGATGAGGTGAAAAACTGGTGCTCCAATCTGGGCATTAAACTCGATTACGCCTCCGTCTATCACCCGCAAACAAAGGGTCAAGTCGAACGAGCCAATGGTCTTATTATGAGCGGCATCAAGCCTAGACTGGTGCGGTCTTTGAAAGAAACAGACATGCACTGGGTTGAGGAGCTCGACTTTGTACTCTGGGGGCTGCGGACCACGCCCAATCGCACTACAGGATATACACCTTTCTTCATGGTGTACGGCGCAGAGGCTATGTTACCCTGCGACATTATTCATGACTCACCTCGAGTGCGCATGTACGAAGAGAGAGAGGCCGACCTTGATTGGCAGGACAGCTTAGATGCCCTGGAGGAGGAGTGCGACGTTGCAAAAGCCCGTTCCGCATTTTATCAACAGCAGGCTCACAAGTATCAAAGCAGAGAAGTGCGGGCCAAGACTTATAATGTTGGCGAACTTGTTCTACGCCTGCTGGAGAAGAAAAAGGACAAACTCAAGCCCAAGTGGGTGGGTCCCTTCATCATTGACGAAGTTCACACAGGAGGAGCGTACCGCCTGCGTGATGCGTCAGACAATCGCCTAGAGTCGAACCACTGGAACGCGGCCAGACTCCAAAGATTCTATGCCTAGCGCCGAACTCTTTGTTCGTCTCCTTCTCCCTATTGTTTCCATTACTTTTTCCTCTATTTTTGCTTTTCCTTTTTAGCCTTAACGCTTTTCGTGCGGTTAAACCGTGCACTTGTGACATACACATCTTCAAATATGTACGTCAATTATACCTGGGGGGCTTCCCGGACAGAAGCTTATTATTATTTTCCAAGCATCAAGCTCATCACATATGCATTTTTTCCATATGTACCTTTTCTTCGCCATTATATGCATCGATATGACTTAAGTTTTGGCCAAGCTGGGTTGCCTGGCTCCTGTGCTTATGCGCTACGTTCCCGTTAGTTCGGCTAGGGCATAAAGGGATTACCTCTACGATTGTTACTGCCGGATCATCCGGATGTGTACCTCAGACTGGGTGAAGCCAAAAGCTAGCGTTCTTAAGGGAATATTCGGTCGGTGGATTAAAGATGTTTTTGCATTCACCCCATTGTGAACCCCCAGATGTTACGTATACTGTGACTTTTCCAATCACAGTTCGGACATACATTTTAATGCATGCACACCCAGGGAAAGGAAACCTTAACGGAACTATTCTCTCTGGAAGATGTTTCTTACAATCATAATGTAATATAACATAACTAGCTGGATACAACTTGTCTGTTCAAGCAACTATGACCCCTACGCCTGGTTTCCACGCATACCCCGGTCTATTTTACCGCTCAGATATCCGGAAACACTTCGCACCTTCGGGTCCAGAGGTCGAAGTGAAAAGGTCTGCCATGACAATCGTTTTACAATTCAGCTAGAGTTACATATGTCAAGGAAAGTACATAGTCACTTGGACTCAAAAATTTCCTCCTCTATACCGTCCAGCAGGCTGTCTAACTTACAATCCTGCTGGGAATACTTGGCGGCTACTTCTACTTGGTCATATACCAAATTAACGGGAATTTCTTTCCCATCCAACCATAGAGGTCCGACCCGGGCCATATGATTTGGATCAAGCTTGGTATACCGTGTTTTCACCATGGCCCAGGCTTCTCATGCACCTTCCCGGCAGGCCGATATCTTCCATAATCGGAAGCGCCGCCGCACTCCCTTGAATAGCTGCATAAGCTCCTCCATCCTTCCTGGAGGGGAGGCGGATGGCCATAAAGCCTTGGCAACACTTCGCATCGCCTGCCGAGCTTGCTCGTGCATTTGCGACAGCTCTTGTAGTAGATCGCCCAAGATTCCGGACATCTCCTCTTCGGGACGGCCGGTTAGCATACCTACAGATATAATCCTGTCAGTCCCTTTCATCTCCGAACTACATGGAGGTAAGTGTGACCACATACCAAATATGTCGCCGTGCAGCCTCTTATTTTTCTTCACGGAATCAGCCAGCTAGGCCCGTACATCTTTCAGTTCTTCGCCCAGCTGGGTGTGGGCATCCTGCAACTTGTTTTTCTCATCTCTGACTCGTGTCAGCACACGTTCACCCGCGGCCAGTAGTCTTTTGGCTTCTTTCTCTCCCGCTTGGGTGGATTTCAGTTGCTCCTTCAATTGATCTAAGGATCCTGCTATAAGATGAGCAACAGTGTTAGCATTACCGGTACATAATTATGTTTTCTCGATGAATGGGAACATTACCAGGTGATGCCTTCTTGGATTTCTCCAGTTCGGCGGTAGCAGCAGTTAGTTGGGTCTGACACTTTTCTAGTTCCTGAGACAACAGGTTGTTCTTCTCCGTCAGCACCTGATTATACAATGACCCTTAAATCAGTTGTATCAACGGCTTCAAGTCTCGAGGGCTACTGGTATATCATTATCAGTTTTGTATAAAATAATTTACCCGCATATCTTTTACATGTTGGTCTGTGGCTCTGGCAAGCCCGTCTCAAGCAGCTTGGATATATGCATCAGCCGGGTCGTGTAGAACGGCTCTCCAGCCCCGATGATTCATGGCGCTCTCCACTTCGGAGTTTATGACGGATACATCATCCGACTCCTCCGCCGAAGGACAATCCGGCGTCACTCCCGTATCAGCCCTTGCCTTTAAAGCAGGATCGGGAACCTGACTTGTGGAGGCGCGGCCGGTAAGATTCCCAGACATAGTCCGGCAAACGCTTTTTCTAATAAGACACAACGGATAATGTCACAGTTGGATGTGACTGCCAAGGGGCATATTTGCAAATCCATACCTCTTCGATGAAGGCTCGGTCGTGCCTTCGTGCCTTCCTCTTCAAAGGCTTGCCCGGCGTGGGGGGCGCTCTCTTTGGAGTAGCCTCTGGAGTAGCATGGCGCGCCGAACGCCTCCCCTTTTGAGCACAAGACAGTGCGGTGGGTGAGGCAGAACGAGGGAACTCTTTCGCAGGAAATGTCTCCTGATTACTTACGTGCGAAGCAGGGAGAAGACCGGGATACTCGGTGGTGATGGCCACTTTCGTGCCATCATAGCTCGCCTGGTAAAACACCCCATCCTCGAGCACCATGAATATATCCGGATCCTCTTCGAATCCGGGGTCAAGGTCCCGGTTGTGGCCCTCTGGCTGTGGGGTGGGGCTGTGAAGCCACTCGGAGATCTTTCGCCATTGCTGTTATAAATGGACGGATTAATATTCATTGAAAGTGGCTTAGGGAGTGGAGTGAGTAGAGCAGAGGGGTTGGGACTAACCCAGCTAGGAGGATTGTACATGGAAAATCCATCTCTGCGCTTGATACGAAGAAATTCCTCTTCCTCCCCTTTGAACAGTTCGGCCAATATTTTGGCCAAAGCGGTGGGGGTGTCCGGACCCTTTCGGCCGCAGTGGGAGGCGCCATCCTCCCCATTGTAGTGCCACATGGGAAGCCCTCTGTACTGGAGTGGCTGAACCCCCCGTACCATGGAAGCGCCATTACCTCGACTATTGATAATCTGGACTGGGCGAGCGTCTTTATCTTGCTCATGAGTTGACGAACTTCCACACTATCTTCCTCCTCGAGGCTTCGAGGGCGCCAGCTGTGGTGTTTCTTCGAAGGAACGCTTGTGAACTCGGGAAGACCCCTCCGAACTGGGTCAGGAAGTGCGACGTCCTCAATATAGAACCATTCGGAAGGCCATTCTTCAGATGCTTCCTTTGGTGTGCTGGACAGGTATCCGGTCTCGGCGATACGCCATACCTCGGCTCCGCCCACTTTAAATATGGATCCCTCGTGGTTACGCGGGACAAGACAGAACAACTTTCTCCACAATTCAAAATGGGCCTCACAACCCAGGAACAGCTCACAAACAGCAACGTAACCCGCGATGTGCAGGATAGAGGCGGGAGTGAAGTTGTGCAGTTGGAGGCCATAATACTCCAGAAGCCCTCGGAGGAATGGACGAATTGGAAATCTGACACCTCTTAGCAGATAAGGGACGAAGCACACTCGCTCCCCTCCAGATGGGTTGGGGAAATTCTCCGCCTGGGCCTCGCCATTGAAG
>NC_057802.1:250372649-250384756 GCF_018294505.1 Triticum aestivum | reverse complement strand
TGTGTTTGTAGCTTCACTAGCTGACCGTGGGATACGGAATATTTCTCCCAATCGCCTTTTTCTGGGACGCAGGGACGGGAGGAAGAGCTGGGAGCGCTAGCGATGTTGGAGTGGTCTTTCCTAGCAAGCTCTGAGGATTTTTTTCCGCGTGGTGCTGAATGGGTCTGAGATCCAATCTCTTTAAATAGACACTCCTCCTTATGGGGCCGGGGTGTTATGTGTAAAAACACCCTGACCTCTCGCATTCGCTTGACACGCGGAAGTTGGAATTGTTGATACGCAGAAGCCAAGGGGTACGACATTAAATGGAAAGCCGAATACATCACTCTGAAGTCATCGGAGGAGGAACCTGCCTTGCAATGCCGAAGACAATCTACGCGCCGGACACTTCGTCATTGAAGTCTGGTTCGGGGGCTATTGAGGGAGTCCTGGACTAAGGGGTCCTCGAGCGTCCGTCCTGTTAGCCATGGGTCGGACTGATCGACTGTGAAGATACAAAGACCGAAGGCTCTACCCGTGTCCGGATGGGACTCTCCTTGGCGTGGAAGGCAAGCTTGGCGACCAAATATGAAGATTCCTTTCTCTGTAACCGACTTTATGTAAGCCTAGTTCCCTCCGGTCTCAATATAAACCAGAGGGCTAGGTCTGTGGAGGCGAATACTCATAATCATAGTCATACGGGCTAGACTTCTAGGGTTTTAGCCATTACGATCTCGTGGTAGATCAACTCTTGTAATACTCATATTCATCAAGATTAATCAAGCGGGAAGTAGGGTATTACCTCCATAGAGAGGGCCCGAACCTGGGTAAACATTGTGTCCCCCGTCTCCTGTTACCATCGATCTTAGACGCACAGTTCGGGACCCCCTACCCGAGATCCGCCGGTTTTGACATCGGCAGAGGGCTCCACTCATGAAGGGTCCATGAAGAAGCAACCTTGTCTATCCCACCACGGCCATCGACCACGAAGGACTTGCCTCAATAGGGTTGATCTTCATGAAGTAGGCGATCTCCTTGCCCGTACAAACTCCTTGGTTCAACTCAATCTTGACGGAGGCTCCGAAGTGACACCTAACCAATCTAGGAGACACCACTCTCCAAAAGGTAATAGATGGTGTGTTGATGGTGAACTCCTTGCTCTTGTGCTTCAAATGATAGTCTCCCCAACCCTCAACTCTCTCTCTCACAGATTTGGCTATGGTGTAAAGATGATTTGAGTGGAAAGCAACTTGGGGAAGGCTAGAGATCAAGATTCTTGTGGTTGGATTGGAATGTCTTGGTCTCAACACATGAGTAGGTGGTTCTCTCTCAGAAAATGAATGCTGGAAGTGTAGGCACGTTCTGATGGCTCTCTCCACGAATGGAGGATGGGTGGAGGGGTATATATAGCCTCCACACAAAATCTAACCGTTATACACAACTTACCAAACTCGGTAGGACCGAATAGTGAAACTCGGTCAGACCGATATGGCTCAAAATGTGAATGTTAGGCTTTTTGGTGGGACCAACATGATCAACTCGGTGGGACCGATGCATTAGGGTTAGGGCATAACTTGATCTCGGTGAGACCGATCACATGAACTCGGTGAGACCGATTTCAGTAAAAGGCAAACAGAGAGTTGGTCAGACAAACTCGGTGGGACCGATCGCTCATTTCGGTGAGATCGAAATGTTACAAAAAGGAAACAGAGAGTTTGCATTGTGAACTCGGTGGGACGGATCGCTCATCTCGGTTAGACCAAAACATTATGAAGGGAAACAGAGAGTTTGCAATCCCATCTCGGTGAGATCGAGATCCCTATCGGTGAGACCGAATTGATTAGGGTTTCTGGCAGTGGCTATGTCAAGTGAACTCGTTGGCGCCGGATAGATCAAATTGGTGGGGCCGAGTTTGAATTTAGGTTTAGGACATATGTGGAAATGAGAAAGTGGTTGAGGGTTTTTGGAGCATACCACTAAGCATTTTGAGCAAGCAAGCCATTAAGCAACACCTCATCCCCTTTTAATAGTATTGGCTTTTCCTATGGACTAAATATGATCTTGGATCACTAAAATGAAAATGTAGAGTCTTGAGCTTTTGCCAATATGTGTCCTTTGCATTTTGAGGGCTCCACATCTCTAGTCCATGCCATGCCTATCATTGAACTTTCTGAAATGATCATCTTGAATGGATATTAGTTCAATGAGCTATATGTTGTTAAGAATTACCAAAACCACCAAGGGATTAGTTGCACTTTCAGGAAGCCATCTAGCTACTAACTACGGACCCGTAGGTCTACCATGACTCACGAATCATCGAAGAGGCACCAATGAGGATGATGAACCCCTCCGTGATGGTGTCTAGATTGAATCTGGTGGTTCTGGAACTTGCGGCGGCTCGAATTGATTTTCGTCCACTCCCCTAGGGTTTCTGGAATATTGGGGTATTTATAGAGCAATGAGGTGGTGTGGAAGGCCACCGAGGTGGGCACAACACACCTGGGCGCGCCTGGGCCTGGTGGGTTGTGCTCCCCTCGGAGCCCCACTCTGGTACTTCTTTGGCCCAACAGGTTCTTCTGGTCCAGAAAAAATCTCCAAAAAGTTACTCTGCGTTTGGACTCCGTTTGGCATTGATTTTCTGCAAAGTAAAAAACAAGCAAAAAAACAGCAACTGGCAATGTGCACTATGTCAATAGGTTAGTCCTAAAAATGATATAAAGTTGCTATAAAATGGTTGTAAAACATCCAAGAATGATAATATAACAGCATGGAAAAATAAAAAATTATAGACACTTGGAGACGTATCAGCATCCCCAAGCTTAATTCCTACTCGTCCTCGAGTAGGTGAATGATAAAAATAGAATTTTTGATGTGGAATGTTGCCTAACATGTTCATCACATATTCTTTTCTTTGTAGCATGGACATTTCCACATTTATATGATTCAAAGCAATAGTCTAGTTTTGACATGAAGATTTCAATACTCAAGCATATCAATAAGCAACCATGTCTTTCAAAATATCAACACTAAAGCAAATTATCCCTAGCCCATTATGCTCAATCATCGGTCCATTCATGAAACACACTCGCATATTAGCTACACCCAATGCTCAAGTACAATGATAGTGCCCCTAAGTTGGTGCTTTATAAGAGAAGATGGAGACTCAAAATAAAAATTGCATAAAGTAAATAGAAAGGCCCTTCGCGGAGGGAAGTAGGGATTTGTAGAGGTGCCAGAGCTCAAAGCGAAAAAGATAGAGATAAAACATTTTCGGTGGCATGCTTTTCCTGTCAATGAAAACGATCGAATAGTTCCCAATACTTTCCGTGCTAGATATATCATAGGCGGTTCCCAAACAGAAAATAAAGTTTATTCCTTTTTCCACCATACTTTCACATTCCATGGCTAGCCGTATCCACGGGTGCCTTCCATACCAACACTTTCCAAGGAATTTAGTATTTGACAACATAAAGTAAATTCATTTTTTCATTTCGGGACTGGGCATCCCTAATACCTTTGCCGTTCTCTCGTGCAATGACAAGTGAATAAACACTCACCTTGAGAATAACACATCTAGCATGGAAATATATCAGCCACCCCCTACCCTTTCATGAGCGGTACGAGCACACAAAAGAGAAATTTATTTTGAAAATTAGAGATGGCACATACAAATTTGCTTAGAACGGCAAAAGAATACCGCGTATAGGTAGGTATAGTGGACTCACATGGCAAAACTAGTTTAAAGGATTTTGGATGCACAAGTAGTGATCATACTTAGTGCAAAATGAAGGCTAGCAAAAGATTGAGAAGCATCCAACCAAGAAACGAAAAATCTCATAAGCGAGCATTAAGCATAACTAACACCGAATAATACACCACAAGTAGGATGTAATATCATTGCATAACTATTGACTTTCGTTCTTGCATAGGGAATCGCAAACCTTAACACCAATATTCTTACTAAAGCATAATTACTCATCAACATGACTCGCATATTATATCATCATATCGCAAAACTATTACAAGGAATCAAGTTTATTTTGTCCAATGATCTTGATGAAAGTTTTTATTATATCCCTCTTGAATATATATCACTTTGGGACTAATTTCATATGTTGCTTTTGATAGCTCAAACAAATCTAAGTGAAGAACATGAGCACAAAAATTTTCTTCTCTCAAAATAATTTATGTGAAGCAAGAGAGAATTTCTTAAAAAAAATTACTAACTCTCAAATAAATCTAAGTGAAGCGTGAGAGCATTTCTTCAAAAATACTAAAGCACGCCGTGCTCAAAAAGATATAAGTGAAGCACTAGAGCAATTCCATTGCTCATAAAGATTTAAGTGAAGCATAGAGAGCAATTCTAAAAAGTCATAGCATAATTTTGGCTCTCTCAAATAGGTGTGTCCAGCAAGGATTCAAGACTAAAAATAAAGGGCAAAACAAGCAAAGACTCATATCATACAATATGCTCCAAGCAAAACTCATGATATGGGATGAATAAAAATATAGCTCCAAGTAAAATACCGATGGTCGTTAGAAGAAAGAGGGCATGCCACTCGGGTAACCCCAAGCTTAGTTGCTTGCTTCTCTTTAGATAATAGCTTGGGATGCCATGGGCATCCCCAAGCTTAGGCTCTTCTTACTCCTTATTCCTTCATCCATCGTGATCTCACCCAAAACTTGAAAACTTCAATCACACAAAACTCAACAAAACCTTCGTGAGATCCGTTAGTATAAGAAAGCAAATCACTTATATAAGTACTATTGCAAACCCATTCATATTTTATTTTTGCATTATATCTACTGTATTCAAACTTTGCTATGGCTCAAACCCCTCAAAAGAGTCCATAGATTCATCAAAATAAGCACACAACGCAAAGAAAATGGAATCTGTCAAAAATAGAACAGTCTGTAGCAATCTGAAAACTTTTGATACTTCTGTAGCTCCAAAAATTCTGAAAAATTAGGACAACATGTGAAATTTGTATATCAATATTGTGTAAAACATTCAGAGCAAAAGCACGTTTCTGTGATTTATTAAAATTATTTCTCTGAGTGCAAAAGTTTCTGTTTTGCAACAAGATCAAAGCAACTATCACCCAACATGATCCCAAAGGCTTTTCTTGGCACATACACTAATTAAAACATTAAAAATACAATCATAACAGTAGCATAATTGTGCAAACACTCAGGAACAGAAAGAAAAAGACAAAAATAAATTTTATTCATTGGGTTGCCTCCCAACAAGGGCTATCGTTTTATGCCCCAACTAGGCATAACGCATAGATCTGAGTATTGTCATCTTTATTTTCCAACTCTTCAATAAAACACTTGGAATTCTTCAAGGATTTAGCATACAAATTTTCAATGAAAATACTCCTAGGAACAAGTTTAAGGAACTCATTCTTGCACCTTGTAACTCTATCTTCTGCAGTGGTCGGGCATTGAGTCTGACTCAACTTCACACCTTGTAACACAGGCAAGAACCCTTTCTTTGACAGATCCATTTTGAACTTCTTCAAAACTTTATCAAGGTATGTGCTTTCTGAAATTCCAATTAAGCATCTTGATCTATCTCTATAGATCTTGAAGCCCAATATATAAGCAGCTTCACCGAGGTCTTTCATTCAAAAATACTTATTCAAGTATCCTTTTATGCTATCTACAAATTCTGTATCATTTCCAATCAACAATATGTCATTGCTACCTCTTGAGCATGTGTTGGTTTTCCCTTGAAGAGGAAAGGGTGATGCAGCAAAGTAGCGTAAGTATTTCCCTCAGTTTTTGAGAACCAAGGTATCAATCCAGTACGAGATTACGCGCAAGTCACCTAGTACCTACACAAACAATCAAGAACCTTGCAACCAACGCGATAAAGGGGTTGTCAATCCCTTCACGGTCACTCGCAAAAGTGAGATCTAATAAAGATAGTAAAGTAAATATTTTTGGTATTTTTGTTGTATAGATTGGAATGTAAAGATTGCAAAATAAAATAAATAGAAAACTAGAATTATAGATCGGAAAATTATATGATGTAAAATAGACCCAGGGACCATAGCTTTCACTAGTGGATTCTCTCATGATAGCATGTATTACGGTGGGTGAACAAATTACTGCCGAGCAATTGATAGAAAAGCGCATAGTTATGAGAATATCGAGGCAATGATCATGAATATAGGCATCACGTCCGTGTCAAGTAGACCGAAACGATTCTGCATCTACTACTATTACTCCACACATCGACCGCTATCCAGCATGCATCTAGAGTATTAAGTTCATAAGAACAGAGTAACGCATTAAGCAAGATGACATGACGTAGAGGGATAAAATCAAGCAATATGATATAAACCCCATCTTTTTATCCTCGATGGCAACAATACAATACGTGCCTTTCCCATTGCAAGAAAGATCAATCTAGTAGGCCAAACTAAACCGATAATTCGAAGAGACTTGCAAAGATATCAAATCATGCATATAAGAATTCAGAGAAGAACCAAATATTATTCATAGATAATCTTAATCATAAATCCACAATTCATCGGATCTCGTCAAACACACCGCAAAAAGTATTACATCGAATAGATCTCCAAGAACATCGAGGAGAACTTTGTATTGAGAATCAAAGAGAGAGAAGAAGCCATCTAGCTAATAACTATGGACCCGAAGGTCTGTGGTAAACTACTCACGCTTCATTGGAGAGGCCAACGTGTTGATGTAGAACCCTCCGTGATCGATTCCCCCTCCGGCAGATCACCGGAAAAGGACCCAAGATGGGATCTCACGGGTACAGAAGGTTGCGGCGGTCGAAAAGTGGTCTCATGGCTCCCCTGATGTTTTTAGTGTATAAGATTATATATAGGCGAAAGAAGTACATCGATGGAGCTCCGTGGGGCCCATGAGGGTGGAGGCACGCCTACCCCCCTGGGCGCGCCCTCCTGCCTCGTGGCCGCCTCGCGGAGTTCCAGACTTCAACTCCAAGTCTTCTGGATTGCGTTTGTTCCAAGAAAGATCATCGCGAAGGTTTCATTCTGTTTGGATTCAGTTTGGTATTCCTTTTCTACTAAACACTGAAATAGGCAAAAAAACAGAAACTGGCACTGGGCCTTCGGTTAATAGGTTAGTCCCAAAAATAATATAAAAGAGCATATTAAAGCCCATTAAACATCTAAAACAGATAATATAATAGCATGGAACAATCAAAAATTATAGATACGTTGGAAACGTATCAAGCATCCCCAAGCTTAATTCCTGCTCATCCTCGAGTAGGTAAATGATAAAAATAGAATTTTTGATGTGGAATGCTACCTAACATAATTTTCAATGTAATTCTCTTATTGTGGCATGAATGTTCAGATCCGTAAGATTCAAAATAAAAGTTTAATATTGACATAAAAACAGTAATACTTCAAGCATACTAATAAAGCAATCATGTCTTCTCAAAATAACATGGCCAAAGAAAGTTATCCCTACAAAATCATAGTCTGTCTATGCTCTATCTTCATCACACAAAGTATTTAATCATGCACAACCCCGATGACAAGCCAAGCAATTGTTTCATACTTTTGATGTTCTCAAACTTTTTTAATCTTCACGCAATACATGAGCGTGAGCCATGGACATAGCACTATAGGTGGAATAGAATGGTGGTTGTGGAGAAGACAAAAGGAGAAGATAGTCTCACATCAACTAGGCATATCAACGGGCTATGGAGATGCCCATCAATAGATATCAATGTGAGTGAGTAGGGATTGCCATGCAACAGATGCACTAGAGCTTTAAGTGTATGAAAGCTCAAAAAAAGAAACTAAGTGGGTGTGCATCCAACTTGCTTGCTCACGAAGACCTAGGGCAATTTGAGGATGCCCATCATTGGAATATACAAGCCAAGTTCTATAATGTAAAATTTCCCACTAGTATATGAAAGTGACAACATAGGAGACTCTCTATCATGAAGATCATAGTGCTACTTTGAAGCACAAGTGTGGTAAAAGGATAGTAGCATTGCCCCTTCTCTCTTTTTCCCTTTTTTTATTCTGTTTGGGCCTTTCTCTGTTTTTTATGGCCTCCTTTTTTTCGTCCGGGGTCTCATCCTGACTTGTGGGGGAATCATAGTCTCCATCATCCTTTCCTCACTGGGACAATGCTCTAATAAAGATCATCACACTTTTATTTACTTACAACTCAAGAATTACAACTCAATACTTAGAACAAAATATGACTCTATGTGAATGCCTCCGGCGGTGTACCGGGATGTGCAATGATTCAAGAGTGACATGTATGAAAAATTATGGACGGTGGCTTTGCCACAAATACGATGTCAACTACATGATCATGCAAAGCAGTATGACAATGATGGAGCGTGTCATAATAAACGGAACGGTGGAAAGTTGCATGGCAATATATCTCGGAATGGCTATGGAAATGCCATAATAGGTAGGTATGGTGGCTGTTTTGAGGAAGGTATATGGTGGGTGTATGATACCGGCGAAAGTTGCGCGGTATTAGAGTGGCTAGCAATCATGGAAGGGTGAGAGTGCGTATAATCTATGGACTCAACATTAGTAATAAAGAACTCACATACTTATTGCAAACATCTATTAGTTATCGAAACGAAGTACTACGCGCATACTCCTAGGGGGATAGATTGGTAGGAAAATACCATCGCTCGTCCCCGACCGCCACTCATAAGGAAGACAATCAATAAATAAATCATGCTCCGACTTCATCACATAACGGTTCACCATACGTGCATGCTACGGGAATCACAAACTTTAACACAAGTATCTCTCAAATTCACAACTACTCAACTAGCATGACTCTAATATCACCATCTTCATATCTCAAAACAATCATAATGAATCAAACTTCTCATAGTATTCAATGCACTTTATATGATAGTTTTTATTATACCCATCTTGGATGCTCATCATATTAGGACTAATTTTATAGCCAAAGAAAATTACCATGCTGTTCTAAAAGACTCTCAAAATAATATAAGTGAAGCATGAGAGATCAACAATTTCTATAAAATAATACCACCACCATGCTCTAAAAAGATATAAGTGAAGCACTAGAGCAAAATTATCTAGCTCAAAAGATATAAGTGAAGCACGTAGACTATTCTAATAAATTCCGATTCATGCATGTCTCTCCAAAAGGTGTGTACATCAAGGATGATTGTGGTAAACTAAAAATCAAAGACTCAAATCATACAAGACGCTCCAAGCAAAATACATATCATGTGGTGAATAAAAATATAGCCTCAAGTAAAGTTATCGATAGACAAAGGCGAAAGAGGGGATGCCTTCCGGGGCATCCCCAAGCTTAGGCTTTTGGTTGTCCTTGAATTTTACCTTGGATTTCCTTGGGCATCCCCAAGATTAGGCTCTTGCCACTCCTTATTCCAATATCCATCAAATCTTTACTCAAAACATGAAAACTTCACAACACAAAACTTAAACAGAAAATCTCATGAGCTCCGTTAGTATAAGAAAATAAACCACCACTTTAAGGTACTGTAATGAACTCATTATTTATTGATATTGGTGTTAAACCTACTGTATTCCAACTTCTCTATGGTTCATACCTCCCGATACTACTCATAGATTCATCAAAATAAGCAAACAACACACGAAAAACAGAATCTGTCAAAACTGAACAGTCTGTAGCAATCTGTATCAAACGAATACTTCTGAAACTCCAAAAATTCTGAAATAAATTGGTGGACGTGAGTAATTTGTCTATTAATCATCTGCAAAAATAATCAACCTAAAATCACTCTCCAGTAAAAAATGGCATCTAATCTCGTGAGAGCAAAAGTTTCTGTTTTTTACAGCAAGATCGCAAAGACTTCACCCATGTCTTCCCAAAGGTTCTACTTGGAACAAACACTAATTAAAACATAAAACCACATCTAAACAGAGGATATATTAATTATTTATTACTAAACAGGAACAAAAATCAAAGAACAAAAATAAAATTGGGTTGCCTCCCAACAAGCGCTATCGTTTAACGCCCCTAGCTAGGCATAAAGACAAGAATAGATCTAAGTATTGCCATCTTCTCCCTTTTGGTGATAAAGAGAAAATTTCTTATCTAAAGCACTTATCTTTCTATTTTGTGAAAGCACGTGGCCATTAATGGTAGAAGAAATATTAAGCACACTACAAAAATTTGCTGTAGCGACCAGACCTCAAACAGTCTGTGCTGCTGTGCACCAGTGTCATCCCTGGATCAGTAATGCTGACACGCACAGTACAAATGGAGGATTTATAACAGAGTAGCAATCACACACTTATTACAACGAATATCTCAAAAGAGAATAAGTATGATAAATATGGCTTAAGGCCATCTAATACGATAACAGCGGAAGGCTTGGAAGATAGGTGAGTCCATCAACTCCAACGGCATCACTGAGTATAAGACCACGACCTAAGGCACCTTACTCGTCGTCTGAAAAGTCTGCAACATGAAACGTTGCAGCCCGAAAATGGGTCAGCACATGGAATATGCTGTCAATGTAACACATAGAGAGTAATGAACAGAATAATGATATACTACATGCATATATGGCTGGTAGAAAGCTCTATGGTTACAGTTTTGCGAAAAGCCAATTTTTCCCTACTTCAAAGGAATAAATTTTATTTAACTATCATGGTGGTTGTGAAACATTGAGAAGGTACCTCCAACTCAATCCCAATTAAGTATCATCATTAACCCAACAAAATTAATTAAAGTAACATGATGATGAGATTCATATGATAATCCAGGTACTAGATACTCAAGACGTCCATAACCGGGGACACGGCTAATCATGATTAGTTTGTACAGTCTGCATAGGTTTGTGCACTTTTCCCCACAAGACTCGATCACCTCCTCTTGATTCTCACGCTGCATGATGTTTGAGAAACGGATGACCGAGACACAGTCTTTCAGAAGCGTAAACTCTCTACTCCGGGTAGACCGTACCACCTACATCCCCTACATCTGCTAGTCTACCTCTTCAAGAGCTCACACAACTTAATCAACTATGCTAGAGCCCATAATAGCTTGTGGCTGCACACGGAAGTTTCTAGCATGAATAATCTCATGATCCCTTTGAGCCTGGGTGGCGGTCCATAGGATGATCACACGGGTACTCCGGGATATCCAAAAATACAGGCAGCGCTGGGTTCTCCAGGTGCCTCAATCCACCCAGATGTGAGTTTTAGTTGCCACCTTAAGTGAACCATTAATTAACAATCTCACATCTGTCATGAATATCTCTCAAACCCAATCCACGTCTACAAGCATAGCATAGCGATATAAGCAACGTAGAAGTAACTCCCAAGGGTTTGATAATAAAGGTCAATAGGTACTACCTCAACTACTTCCCAATACCCACAATTTAATTGGATCCTAACCATGCAATGTTTGAGGATTGATCTAATGCAATAAAACTGGGTAGTGAAAAGTATGATCAAAGTGTTACTTGCCTTGCTGATGATCCGTGAAACCTAGAGATTCGAAGTAGCAAGCGGCGCACTCCGGGTACTCTATCGCAAACAAACAAGCAAACAATAAGTACTCATCTAATGCACAAGTAAAACTCAAATAAAGATCTAACCAGAAAGTTCAACTTAAGAACTCCGGTTTGAAAAAAGAATCAAATCGAACGAAGCAACGAAAGTCAAACGGCGAGAGAAACAAGCTTCGTTTACTATTCTGGATCTAGGTCAAATTTCACAGTAGCAAAAACTTGTTTGAGTGGGTTAAACGGAAAGAGAATTTCGGGATGAAACTCTAGGCGCTTGAATGGCCTGATTCCGATAAACGAGCGAAAAGTTAAACGAAAACGAAGATCTGACCGGAAATCACGATCTGGAATAATCACGGAAAATCCGACGAAAAAGAAAAATTGACGAACAGTTAAACGAACGAACGTTCGTTAACAGCGACAATCCGATGAACACGTTCGTTAAAACGAACGGGTCGGTGAACGTTCACTAAGTAATAAAACCAAAAAACCGATCTAAAAAAATTAGGGTTTCAAAAAAAAACGAATCGGTTTTTTAAAAAAAAACGGACTCGGCGGCGGCGGCTTCGGCTACCTCGGCGGGCAGCTCCGGCGGGGCGGGCGAGGGGCG
>NC_057802.1:250364059-250372146 GCF_018294505.1 Triticum aestivum | reverse complement strand
GGCGTGGAGGAGGGGGCAAGGCGGCGGCGGGGCGGCGTGCTCGAGCCGGACTCGGGCGGCGGCGCGGTGGCGTGCTCGGGAGGGAGACGACGACGAGACGAGCCGGCCTGGCTCGGCTGGGCCTCGGCCCAGTCGCGCGCGGGATTTTTTTAAATGCGTCGAATCTAAAAAAATATCACAGAAAAATAAATAAAAATCCAAAAATGTTAAAGCAAATTTTCCCCGTCTAATTAAAATAATTAGAACAAGGTGAACATTTTCTTGGCCCAAAAATGCAGTTTTGAAAACGTGCAATTTTTTTAATGCAATTAAAATTGCAAATAAAATCCGAATAAAATCCAATATTTGATTTTAATATTTTTCCTCCGATATTTCAATTATTTTGGAGAAGTCATATTTTCTCCTCTCATTTATTTTAATATAAAATATTTTTCGGAGAGAAAAATAATTAAAACCAAAAATCCTCGTTTTATTATTTGATAAAAATCAAATATGAAAAACCGGGAAAATCCCCAACTCTCTCCGAGGGTCCTTGAGTTGCTTAGGATTTATCGAGGATTTGCCAAAATGCAATAAAATATGCTATGCAATGATGATCTAATGTATAACATTCCAAATTGAAAATTTGGGATGTTACAAACCTACCCCCTTAAGATGAATCTCGCCCTCGAGATTCGGGTTGGCTAGAAAATAGGTGAGAGTGGTTCTTCCGTAGATCTTCCTCTCGCTCCCAGGTGGCTTCATCTTCCGTATGGTGACTCCACTAGACTTTGCAAAACTTGATAACCTTACTGCGGGTGACTCGGCTGGCATACTCAAGAATCTTAACTGGCTTCTCCTCATAGGTCAAATCACTTTCCAGCTGAATCGCTTCCAGTGGCACTGTATCTCTCACTGGTATCTCAGCCATCTCTGCGTGGCACTTCTTCAACTGGGAAACGTGAAATACATCATGAACTCCTGACAATCCTTCAGGCAATTCCAGCTTGTAGGCAACTTCTCCCATACGTTCCAAAACTCTGTATGGTCCTACAAAACGAGGCGCTAACTTTCCCTTAACTCCAAAGCGCTTCACTCCTCGAAGTGGTGATACTCGAAGGTAATCTCTGTCTCCGACTTCGTGAACTGTCTCCTTACGTTTTGAATCCGCATAACTCTTCTGTCTGGACTGGGCTACCTTGAGCCTATCGCGAATCAACCTCACTTTCTGTTCAGACTCTTTAATCAAATCTGGTCCAAACAACTGACGGTCCCCAACTTCGTCCCATAACAATGGTGTTCTACACCTCCTTCTGTACAAAGCTTCGAAAGGGGCCATCTTCAAACTGGTTTGATAACTGTTGCTGTAAGAAAACTCTGCATACGGCAAATTGTCGTCCCAACTAGATCCATAATCTAGCGCACAAGCTCTTAACATGTCTTCCAAAATCTGATTGACTCTCTCGGTCTGTCCATCTGTCTGTGGGTGAAAGGCTGTACTGAATTCTAGCCTGGTTCCCAAGGTTTCATGTAACTGATTCCAAAACTTAGAGGTAAACTGGGTTCCTCTATCTGATACAATGGTCCTCGGAACTCCATGCAAACATATGATTCTGGTCATGTATATCTTTGCCAACTTAGCACTGGTGTAAGTGGTCTTCACTGGGATGAAATGAGCTACTTTCGTCAAACGGTCGACTACAACCCATATTGAGTCATAGCCTAAACGAGTCCTGGGCAATCCCGTGATAAAGTCCATGCCTAGTTTATCCCACTTACATTCGGGTATCGGCAATGGTTGTAGCAATCCCCCTGGCTTCTGATGTTCTGCCTTCACTCTCTGACATACATCACAAACTGCTACATACTCCGCAATATCCTTCTTCATTCCGGTCCACCAGAAAGTATCCTTCAAATCCAAATACATCTTGGTATTTCCTGGGTGAATCGAATATGGTGAATCATGGGCCTCTTGCAAGATCAACTTCTTGATCTCCGGATCATTGGGCACATAAACGCGGTCCTCAAACCATAAGGTATCGTGCTCATCCTCACGAAATCCCTTGGCTTTACCTTTGCTCAACTTTTCCTTTATCTCATCAATCACCTTGTCTGTCTTCTGAGCTTCTCTGATCTTTTCCATCAAGGTAGACTGAATCTCCAACGTTGCTAAATAGCCCCTCGGTACTATCTCCAAACATAGCTCGCGAAGATCCTCGGCTAACTCCTGGGGTAACTCTCCTGTCATGAGTGTGTTGACATGGCTCTTGCGGCTCAACGCATGTGCTACTACGTTAGCCTTCCCTGGGTGATCATGCAATCTCATATCATAGTCCTTAATAAGCTCCAACCATCTCCTCTGCCTGAGATTCAACTCCTTCTGCGTGAAAATGTACTTCAAACTCTTGTGATCCGTGTACACCTCACAATGGTTTCCGATGAGAAAATGTCTCCATGTCTTCAACGAATGCACTACGGCTGCTAATTCCAAATCATGCATGGCATAATTCTTCTCATGGGGTTTAAGTTGCCGTGAAGCATATGAAACAACTCTTCCTTCCTGCATAAGCACTGCTCCAAGTCCTCGACGAGAAGCGTCGCAATAAACTTCATAATCCTTGCGTTGATCTGGCAGAATCAGCACTGGTGATGTAACCAATCGTTCCTTCAACTCTTGGAAACTAGCTTCACATTCCTCAGTCCAATTGAACTTGGTGTCCTTCTTTAACAGCTCTGTCATGGGCTTGGCAATCTTTGAGAAATTCTCGATGAACCTCCGGTAGTATCCTGCAAGTCCAAGAAAACTCCGGATCTCTCCAACTGACGTGGGTGATTCCCAGCTTGTTACTGTGTCAACTTTGGCGGGGTCTACTGCTATTCCTTCTCCGGATATAACATGTCCGAGGAATCCAACTTCCTTCAGCCAAAATTCACATTTGCCGAACTTGGCGTATAACTGGTGTTCTCTGAGCTTCTCAAGTACCAATCGCAAATGCTCCTTATGCTCTTCTTCATTCTTGGAGTAGACTAAAATATCGTCAATGAACACCACGACGAACTTATCCAAAAACTCCATAAACACTTTGTTCATCAGGTTCATGAAATAGGCAGGTGCGTTAGTCAGACCAAATGACATAACGGTATACTCATATAGCCCATATCTGGTGGTAAAAGTCGTCTTAGGTATATCCTGCTCTCGAATCTTTAACTGATGGTATCCTGATCGTAGATCGATCTTGGAAAATACCTAAGCTCCTTGTAAGCGGTCAAACAAATCATTGATCATCGGCAGTGGGTACTTGTTTTTGATGGTCACTTCATTCAATCCACGGTAATCAACGACCATCCTTAACGATCCATCCTTCTTCTCCACTAGAAGTACGGGCGATCCCCAAGGTGACGAACTTGGGCGAATATAGCCTTTATCCAACAACTCCTTAATCTGCTTCTTAATCTCCTCCAAATCTTTTGCGGGCATCCTGTACGGTCTCTTAGATATTGGCCCTGTGCCTGGCAAAAGTTCAATCAAGAACTCAATGTCTCTATCCGGTGGCATGCCTGGCAACTCTTCTGGAAATACATCCGGGTAATCCTTCACCACTGGTACTTCCTCCTGTACAACTCCTGATAAGGAATTCACTTGAGTCCTCATCGGCACATGCCGGGATACATACTTAATCCTTCTTCCTTCTGGGGTGGTAAGAAAAATCGACTTACTGGCACAATCGATGTTCCCTCCATACTTTGATAACCAATCCATGCCTAATATCACATCCAATCCTTGCGATTCCAATATTATTAGGTCTGAGGGAAACAGGCAGTTACCAATCCTTAATGGTAACCGTTCACACCATAAACTAGCCATATACTTTGCAACTGGCGAGGTTACTAACATGGGTGACCTAAGGGCTTGGGTTGGCAGTTTATACTTATCCACAAATCCCCTTGATATGTATGAATGCGATGCACCAGTATCAAAAAGGACGAGTGCAGTAAATGACTTAACCATAAACTTACCTATTACTGCATCAGGCTATGCTTCAACCTCTTCCACGCTAACGTGGTTCACATGTCCTTTGTTGAAAGGGTTCGGCTTCTTCCCAGAGCTTCCATTGTCATTTCCATTCTGGGCTTCAGGACAGTCGGTTGCATAATGTCCAGTCTTCTGGCACTTGAAACAAGTAATGTGACTTAGATCCCTCTTGGCTGGGGTAGATGGGTTATTACGGTTCTGCCCGTTGATTCCTCCATTCCCATTACCATTCTTGGGTCCACTATGGTTGTGCGAACTACCTCCTCCATGGGTATGCTGAAACTGTCCTCCCGGTTTCGGGGCAAAATGTGGCTTCTGCTGGGCTTCAGAATTGTACTTCCCTTGTCCATACTTCCTCTTATGGTTTTCAATCTGCTGCTGCTTCCCTTCAATCATGAGTGATCTATCTACCAACTCCTGGTAGTTGTTGAAGGTTGCTACCATTAGCTGCATGCTCAGCTCATCATTCAGTCCTTCCAGAAACTTCTCCTGCTTGGCTGCATCTGTGGCAACGTCATCTGGTGCATAACGTGCTAACTTGCTGAAATCCTCCACATACTGGCCTACGGTGCGTCCTCCTTGGCGTAGGTTGCGAAACTCACGCTTGTTCATAGCCATAGCTCCTGCTGAAACATGGGCTGTACGGAAAGCTTGCTGAAACTGGTCCCATGTGACAGTGTCAATAGGGTGTGTGGTTGTGTAATTCTCCCACCATGATGCTGCGGGTCCATCAAGCTGATGTGCGGCAAAACGTACTCTTTCCGCATCTGTGCATCCTGCAGTGGTCAACTCCCTTCCAACTTTGCGGAGCTACATCTGCAACAATCGGCTCGATGTTGCTGGAAAACACCGGCGGGTTTAGCCTCAAGAAACGGGCTAGGTGATCAACAGGTGGTGGTGGTGGGTTGTTGTTGTTGTTGTTGCCTTGGTTCTGTACTAACACTTGCATCAGGGCATTCTGTTGCTGAATCAACTGGGTGATCTCCGGTGGGAAAACAAATCCGGTGTCGCGTCTCGGAGGCATCTGATAGGTTAGAAAAGATGAGAGTTTAGAATAGAATGAGGTCTAGAAAGAAACACTACCCATATGCTCATGAGACAAACACAATCAATATCACTCAATCAATTCAAACAAGGCATACAATCGATCTAACTGGCATTACAAAAGTGCTTGAACTATACTATTATATGGGAGAAAACTACTACTGATATGGTGGTCTACTAGAAATTTTGATCAGTCGAAGACTCCATGATATCTGCTCCAGCTTCATCAACAAAGTCATCTTCACTAGGGTCCGAGTCGGTGTCGTCGATGATGATGTAGTTATCCGGGCTAGCGCATTCATCATCTTCTGCTTTTGATACTGGATTTCCCATGAATACTCCAATCTTCTTCTCCAGGTCGTCATTCTTCCCTACTAGTGCGAGGATTTCCTCCAAATAATCCTCGCGTGTAGCCTTGAGTTCTTCCTCCAGATCCTTGATCTTCGTCAATGCCTTCTTCAGATCTATCTTGTCTGAGCACATCTGGTTCTCCTGGCGACGAATGTGTTGGTTTTGCTCCTGGATGAAAGCTGCAATTGATCCATCCTTCTTGGTGCTAATCATCACCCATTGCTCGTCTCGGCGTCCACAAATCTGATAAATAGTGTCTTTAAGCTCCCTGTGGTAGACTTCTCCAATGCGTCCCATAGAGATGTGGGCTGCCATGCTCTTCCCTAAACTCCAGGTGGGTGCTTCAAAAGCCAACTTTATAGGCTCAGTGACTGGCGCAAACGTCCTTCCTGGAACTTGAACTTGAATCTTCCAGCTCTCCTCTTCAGGTAATGTGGCGTTGTAGGTTCCGGTGATGCTTGGTATTCCAATGTTTAAGTACTTAGTAACTTCCTTCAAGTGTCGTCCAAAAGGCGTATCTTCATCTAGTTGCATGAACTTGCTCCTTGCATCCGCCATTCCTAAAAGAGTAGAAAGTGGAGAGGGATCATAAATGAGAAGAGAGAAGTGTTCTAGGGTTTTAAGCTTAGTGGTCGTGTCCTACAGTCAGCGTGTGCTCTGATACCACCTTTGTAGCGACCAGACCTCAAACAGTCTATGCTGCTGTGTACCAGTGTCATCCCTGGATCAGTAATGCTGACACGCACAGTACAAATGGAGGATTTATAACAGAGTAGCAATCACACACTTATTACAACGAATATCTCAAAAGGGAATAAGTATGATAAATATGGCTTAAGGCCATCTAATACGATAACAGCGGAAGGCTTGGAAGATAGGTGAGTCCATCAACTCCAACGGCATCACTGAGTATAAGACCACGACTTAAGGCACCTTACTCGTCGTCTGAAAAGTCTGCAACATGAAACGTTGCAGCCCGAAAACGGGTCAGCACATGGAATATGCTGGCAATGTAACACATAGAGAGTAATGAACAGAATAATGATATACTACATGCATATATGGCTGGTAGCAAGCTCTATGGTTACAGTTTTGCGAAAAGCCAATTTTTCTCTACTTTAAAGGAATAAATTTTATTTAACTATCATGGTGGTTGTGAAACATTGAGAAGGTACCTCCAACTCAATCCCAATTAAGTATCATCATTAACCCAACAAAATTAATTAAAGTAACATGATGATGAGATTCATATGATAATCCAGGTACTAGATACTCAAGACGTCCATAACCGGGGACACGGCTAATCATGATTAGTTTGTACACTCTGCAGAGGTTTGTGCACTTTTCCCCACAAGACTCGATCGCCTCCGCTTGATTCTCGCGCTGCATGATGTTTGAGAAACGGATGACCGAGACACAGTCTTTCAGAAGCGTAAACTCTCTACTCCGGGTAGACCGTACCACCTACATCCCCTACATCTGCTAGTCTACCTCTTCAAGAGCTCACACAACTTAATCAACTATGCTAGAGCCCATAATAGCTTGTGGCTGCACACGGAAGTTTCTAGCATGAATAATCTCATGATCCCTTTGAGCCTGGGTGGCGGTCCATAGGATGATCACACGGGTACTCCAGGATATCCAAAAATACAGGCAGCACTGGGTTCTCCAGGTGCCTCAATCCACCCAGATGTGAGTTTTAGTTGCCACCTTAAGTAAACCATTAATTAACAATCTCACATCTGTCATGAATATCTCTCAAACCCAATCCACGTCTACAAGCATAGCATAGCGATATAAGCAACGTAGAAGTAACTCCCAAGGGTTTGATAATAAAGGACAATAGGTACTACCTCAACTACTTCCCAATACCAACAATTTAATTGGATCCTAACCATGCAATGTTTGAGGATTGATCTAATGCAATAAAACTGGGTAGTGAAAAGTATGATCAAAGTGTTACTTGCCTTGCTGATGATCCGTGAAACCTAGAGATTCGAAGTAGCAAGCGGCGCACTCCGGGTACTCTATCGCAAACAAACAAGCAAACAATAAGTACTCATCTAATGCACAAGTAAAACTCAAATAAAGATCTAACCAGAAAGTTCAACTTAAGAACTCCGGTTTGAAAAAAGAATCAAATCGAACGAAGCAACGAAAGTCAAACGGCGAGAGAAACAAGCTTCGTTTACTATTCTGGATCTAGGTCAAATTTTACAGTAGCAAAAACTTGTTTGAGTGGGTTAAACGGAAAGAGAATTTCGCGATGAAACTCTAGGCACTTGAATCGCCTGATTCCGATAAACGAGCGAAAAGTTAAACGAAAACGAAGATCTGATCGGAAATCACGATCTGGAATAATCGCGGAAAATCCGATGAAAAAGAAAAACTGACAAACAGTTAAACAAACGAACGTTCGTTAACAGCGACAATCCGACGAACACGTTCGTTAAAACGAACGGGTCAGTGAACGTTCACTAAGTAATAAAACCAAAAAAACCGATCTAAAAAAATTAGGGTTTCGAAAAAAAATAAACCGAATGAGTTTTTTTTTAAACCGGACTCGGCGGCGGCGGCTTCGGCTACCTCGGCGGGCAGCTCAGGCAGGGCTCCGGCGGGGTGGGCGAGGAGCGGCGGGGCTCTGGCGGCGGCGAGGCGACGACGGGAGGCGGCGGGCGGC
>NC_057802.1:250327786-250363663 GCF_018294505.1 Triticum aestivum | reverse complement strand
GGCGGGTGCGGGTTGGGGGCAGCGGGGTGAGGAGAGGTGGCGGGGCAGGGGGTATTTAAGGAGGGGGAGGGGGTGGCGTGGAGGAGGGGGCAAGGCGGCGGCGGGGCGGCGTGCTTGAGCCGGACTCGGGCGGCGGCGCGGTGGCGTGCTCGGGAGGGAGACAACGACGGGACGGGCCGGCCTGGCTCGGCTGGGCCTCGGCCCAGTCGGGCGCGGGAATTTTTTTTTAAATGCGCCGAATCTAAAAAAATCACAGAAAAATAAATAAAAATCCACAAATGTTAAAACAAATTTCCCCGTCTAATTAAAATAATTAGAACAAGGTGAACATTTTCTTGGCCCAAAAATGCAGTTTTGAAAACGTGCAATTTTTTAATGCAATTAAAATTGCAAATAAAATCCAATATTTGATTTTAATATTTTTCCTCGAATATTTCAATTATTTTGGAGAAGTCATATTTTCTCCTCTCATTTATTTTAATATAAAATATTTTTGGGAGAGGAAAATAATTAAAACAAAAAATCCTCGTTTTATTATTTGCTAAAAATCAAATATGAAAAACTGAGAAAATCCCCAACTCTCTCCGAGGGTCCTTGAGTTGCTTAGGATTTATCGAGGATTTGCCAAAATGCAATAAAATATGTTATGCAATGATGATCTAATGTATAACATTCCAAATTGAAAATTTGGGATGTTACATTTGCATCTAAACTAGCCTTCATCTCTTTGATAATTTCATTCTGATAAAAACACAAAAGAGAAGTAGATTCAACTTTTTCACTCATAGGGTGCCCAAATATAGCTTTCATCTTTTCATAGGTATCGATGGCATCCCCCACAAGAAAACCTTCTTCAAAAATAGAATCCAAAATTCTTAAAAGAAGAAGGTAAGCCAACATAAAAACTAAGTATATCTCGATTTGATATTGGGGCACATAGCTGGCTCGGATCCTTAATAGCCTATCCCAAGCATCTTTCAAAGTTTCATCAAGCAAATAACGAAAAATTCCAGGGTCATCTTCATGGAAATTATTCAAACTCTCATCGATAACCCCGGTAGGTCTTTCCATAGCATCATTATATATGAGCTTAGACATGACAGAGGGACTATTCAAAGTATTAAAACCCGGGAGAAAACCCTTAGCCCCTTTTGGTTCGGCCATGGCGATAGAAAGACAAAGGTTTTTGAAAATCGTTTTACAAGTGGGGGAGAGGAAAACGAGAGGCGAATGGCAAATAATGTAATGTGAGAGAGAAGAGTTTATGATGGGTACTTGGTATGTCTTGACTTGAGCGTAGATCTCCCCGGCAACGGTGCCAAAATCCTTCTTGCTACCTCTTGAGCATGCGTTGGTTTTCCCTTGAAGAGGAAAGGGTGATGCAACCAAGTAGCATAAGTATTTCCCTCACTTTTTGAGAACCAAGGTATCAATCCAGTAGGAGATTACACGCAAGTCACCTAGTACCTGCACAAACAATCAAGAACCTTGCAACCAACGCGATAAAGGGGTTGTCAATCCCTTCACGGTCACTCGCAAAAGTGAGATCTAATAAAGATAGTAAAGTAAATATTTTTGGTATTTTTGTTGTAAAGATTGGAAAGTAAAGATTGCAAAATAAAATAAATAGGAAACTATAATTATAGATCGGAAACTTATATGATGTAAAATAGACCCGGGGGCCATAGGTTTCACTAGTGGCTTCTCTCATGATAGCATGTATTACGGTGGGTGAACAAATTACTGCCGAGCAATTGATAGAAAAGCGCATAGTTATGAGAATATCTAGGAAATGATCATGAATATAGGCATCACGTCCGTGTCAAGTAGACCAAAACGATTCTACATCTACTACTATTACTCCACACATCGACCGCTATCCAGCATGCATCTAGAGTATTAAGTTCATAAGAACAGAGTAACGCATTAAGCAAGATGACATGATGTAGAGGGATAAACTCAAGCAATATGATATAAACCCCATCTTTTTATCCTCGATGGCAACAATACAATATGTGCCTTGCTGCCCCTACTGTCACTGGGAAAGGACACCGCAAGATTGAACCCAAAGCTAAGCACTTCTCCCATTGCAAGAAAGATCAATCTAGTAGGCCAAACTAAACCGATAATTCGAAGAGACTTGCAAAGATATCAAATCATGCATATAAGAATTCAGAGAAGAACCAAATATTATTCATACATAATCTTGATCATAAATCCACAATTCATCGGATCTCGGCAGACACACCGCAAAAAGTATTACATCGAATAGATCTCCAAGAACATCGAGGAGAACTTTGTATTGAGAATCAAAGAGATAGAATAAGCCATCTAGC
Organism: Triticum aestivum; assembly: GCF_018294505.1. Taxonomy (NCBI): domain Eukaryota; kingdom Viridiplantae; phylum Streptophyta; class Magnoliopsida; order Poales; family Poaceae; genus Triticum; species Triticum aestivum. The sequence continues at coordinate 250,361,327 of NC_057802.1, read as the reverse complement.
TAATAACTATGGACCCGAAGGACTGTGGTAAACTACTCACGTATCATTGGAGAGGCTATGGTGTTGATGTAGAAGCCTTCCGTGATCGATTCCCCCTCCGGCAGATCGCTGGAAAAGGTCCCAAGATGGGATCTCACGGGTACAGAAGGTTGCGGCAGTGGAAAAGTGGTTTCGTGGCTCCCCTGATGTTTATAGGGTATAAGAGTATATATAGGTGAAAGAAGTACGTTAGTGGAGCTCCGTGGGGCCCATGAGGGTGGGGGGCGCGCCCTCCTGCCTCATGGCCGCCTCGAGGAGTTCCAAACTTCAACTCCAAGTCTTCTGGATTGCATTTGTTCCAAGAAAGATCCTCGCAAAGGTTTCATTCTGTTTGGATTCCGTTTGGTATTCCTTTTCTGCACAACACTGAAATAGGCAAAAAACAGAAACTGGCACTGGGCCTTCGGTTAATAGGTTAGTCCCAAAAATAATATAAAAGAGCATATTAAAGCCCATTAAACATCCAAAACAGATAATATAATAGCACGGAACAATAAAAAATTATAGATACGTTGGAGACGTATCAGTCATCCACATATAATATTAGAAATGCTACAGAGCTCCCACTCACTTTCTTGTAAATACAAGCTTCTCCAAAAGTCTGTATAAAACCATATGTTTTGATCACACTATCAAAGCGTATATTCCAACTCCGAGAGGCTTGCACCAGTCCATAAATGGATCGCTAGAGCTTGCACACTTTGTTAGCACCTTTAGGATCGACAAAACCTGCTGGTTGCATCATATACAACTCTTCTTTAAGACATCCATTAAGGAATGCAGTTTTGACATCCATTTGCCAAATTTCATAATCATAAAATGCGGCAATTGCTCACATGATTCGGACAGACTTAAGCATCGCTACGGGTGAGAAGGTCTCATCGTAGTCAACTCCTTGAACTTGTCGAAAACCTTTCGCAACAAGTCGAGCTTTGTAGTCAGTAACATTACCGTCAGCATTAGTCTTCTTCTTGACGATCCATTTATTCTCTATGGCTTGCCGATCATCGGGCAAGTCAACCAAAGTCCACACTTTGTTCTCATACATGGACCCCATCTCAGATTTCGTGGCCTCAAGCCATTTTCCGGAATCTGGGCTCATCATTGCTTCCTCATAGTTCGTAGGTTCGTCATGGTCTAGTAACATGACTTCCAAAAGAGGATTACCGTACCACTCTGGTGTGGACCGTACTCTGGTTGACCTACGAGGTTCGGTAGTAACTTGATCTGAAGTTTCATGATCATCATCATTAGCTTCCTCATTGATTGTTGTAGGAATCACTGGAACTGATTTCTGTGATGAACTACTTTCCAATTCGGGAGAAGATACAATTACCTCATCAAGTTTTATTGTCGGGTGGTAGGTGCGACATATGCCAACGGGTGGCTTATCATTGTGGGTGCCAATAAGACGTCGCCGGTGCCTGGAAACGGGATGAGGCGAAGACATGCATGCCGGCGGATCTTACCCAGGTTCCGGGCTCTCCGAGGAGATAACACCCCTAGTCCTGCTCTGCGGGGTCTCCGCATGATCACTAGATCAGGAAAAGTAGCTATAATCGCTCCTAGAGCTGTTGGGTTCAAGGGAGAAGAAGAACAAGGCTAGCTCTTGCTTCTCTCTCTCTCTATGGTGTGTGTGCTATGCTCAGAAGCCAACCCTTTGCATGGGTGCCCCGGGGGGTTTATATAGGCCTACCCCCCGGGGGTACAATTGTAATCCGGCTGGGCACTGGTCCTAGCCGTCAGTGTCTACGCTCGCCGGCTTCTCCGCCGGCTGTTGGGGCCCGCCGACTAGTGGGTCCCGCCGGCTGCCGGCCTCTTGGTCGACAGGCCAGCCCCACCGCCTAAGATCTTGTCGGGGCTGCTTACTGTAGCCTCGCCCTGATGACGAGGGCTTCGTTGAGGTAAGCGTGGCTACAGTGAGCCGCCTCGAGGGCTCTCACTGTAGCCTTACCTCGTCTTGTCTCCTTAATGTGGCGCATGCTTCGAGGGAGGGGGTAGCCGACTTCTGGGAGCCGGCTACGCCCTTGGCCGACTGGGGAAGGCTGGGCCGCCTCCGCGTCTCTCTCTGGCTGGAGGGGTTCGCCGCCCGTGGGCCGTACCGGCGTCTGCCGTCGGTGACGTCGAGGCTAGCATGGCTACAGTGCCGAGCCGGACGGGAGATGGCCGTCCCGTACGGCGTCCTGTGGCCATGCCTGCCTCGGGTTTCGGGGGTAGTAGGTCGCACTGTGGCCACACCTCGTCTTGTCACCGTTATGTGGCGTAGCTTTGGTGGTTGCAGTCTTGGCCGGCTTCTTGGAGTCGGCGCTCTTCGAGGCCGGCTTCCTGGAGTCGGCCACCCCGCGGTTATCCCGGGAGGGACGTCGCTGAGGCTGGGCCGCCTTCCGTGAGTCGGCTTCAGAGGTAGCCGGCCAGGGGAGGTGGTCCAATGCTTAGAGTGCTCGAAGGCCCAAAGGCCTGATAATTTTTTTAGAAGAACCAGGGGCAATCGGTTAGGCTACCCGTGGCCATTTACTCCGACAGTAGTCCCCGAAGCTGATTGGGCTTCGATGTTGGGTAGGAGTTTGAGAAGCTCGATCAGCTTCCTATCTTGACAAGTCGGCAGCTGGGAGCCGGCTTTAGTTAGGCGCGCTGCCTTGGTCGAAAACTTCGGAGTCGGAGGGCGGGATCTCACCAATGCGTGCACCGGGCTGCGGGCCGGCCACTTGCCGTCTGCGAACCACATGGCCTCTCTCGGCCAGAAAGCCTGCCAGCCCACGCGCGCGACGGGACGTCGCCGCAGGGCGGGGGCCCGCCATGTCCACGCCCGGGCCCAGGCGCAGATTCTCTGCAACCCGAAACCGCCCGCACGTCTCCTTGCGGCAGTTTCGGCTCGCCTTTAGGGCGTAATAATCGCGAGGCGTGGGGGGAGTGGGTGCAGTTAATCCCACGTCCCACCCCACGTCCGGCCTCCCCGGCTTCACCTCGCGAGGCTATAAGTAGGGGGAGAGGGAGTGCGGCAGGCTCTCGCACGCTCGTCCTCCTTCCACCATCTTCTTTCTCTCGCCGTTTCTTGCAGCAGCGCCTCGCCGTCGCGCTCTTCCACCACTCGTTCCTTCGCCGCCGCGCTCGTTTTCGCCATGCCTCCCGCCACGGAGCAATATGGCGGGGATTGGGACGGCTCCAACGTCCACGAGGATCACGTCGAGTTCCTCCGCAAGACGCGGCGGCTGCCCGGCGTGGACAAGGTGGAGGTCCGTCTCGCGCCGGCGAAGGAAATTACGCCGGAGCCGCGGGAGGGCGATTGGGTGGTCTTCCGCTCGCATTTCTTGCGCGGCATCGGCCTGCCCGTGAGCGCCTTCTTCCGCCCCTGGCTCGAGTTCTACCAGCTCCAGCCGCACCACCTCACCCCAAACGCGGTGGTGCTGCTGTCTGCCTTCGTCACCCTGTGCGAAGCTACCTCGGCGTCCTCCCTACCCTCGAGCTCTGGGGGGAGTTCTTCCAGTCCAAGCTGGGCATGCGCATGCAGGGCGTGCCGGCTCAGACTAGCGCCTTCATCGCGGTGCGGAGGGCGGTCGCCGACAACCCCTTCCCCGTCATCCCGCTGATCCAATCGGTGAAGAGGTGGCAAAAGTCGTACTTCTACGTGCGGAACATCGCCCCACGGGGCGACTACATCAACCTGCCGGCTCACGTAGCCGGCCCACCTGCGGGAAGGCGGCCTCAGTGGTCATACCGGGCCGTGACGCTGACGCCGGCTGGAAACGCAGCCATCGCCCGAGTGCGGGTGATGATCCAGTCGAGGGCTTGTCGGGGCCCGACCTGCTGGCCGCCTTCGTCACGCGCCGAGTACTCCCGCTCCAGAGCCGCCCTCATCTGATCAGTCAGATGAGCGGCCAGCTCGATCCGAGCAGGATGTGCACCAAGGATATGCCGCACGCGGAGGTTGCCTATATGGTGAACTACCTAGCGAACTGCAAACTCATCGAAGAGTGGCAGTTCGGCAAGGAGCCATATAGTCGAGCCAATCCGCCGCCTACGGTATGTTCTTCTTGTCTCTTTTTCTTTTCTCAGTTCTGTTGCCGAGTTCCTTTTGGCCGACTCTAACTTAGTCGGCTTGTTTTCGACAGAGCCCTCTTCTTCGGCCTGCCGGCGGGTCGGACGCGGAGCGCCGATTTGTTCCCGACCGGACGGAGCACGATCTGGAGGACCCCGACTTGGGGGCGGCCGCCATGGACGACAACACCGAGCCGGGTGGTGGCCAAGCCGGCGGCGAAGCAGGCGGCTCCGGGCATGGAGTCACCTTCGATGAATGGCCGGACGACGACGAGGCCGAAGTCATCCCGCGCCGTCAACCGGCATCTGGCCGCGGTGCTGGTTCCTCCGCCGCACCGCCTGCTCGGGGCGGCGGTCAAAAGCGTCGTGCCGCACAGGGTTTGTTCGGCAGTCGGACGAAGAAGCCCAGGGGCGGGGCGGCGGCGACTAGGCGGGAGGAGGCGGCCGCGAAGGCGGCTCGCTTCCGCAAGACGGTGAAGCAACCGCAGATGGTGTCGGCGTAAGTTCAAACCCCTTCATGTACTCTTTCTTCTTTGTTTTCTCTGGTGGTTCCTGAATCCTTGTTTTCTTCTCCAAACAACCAGAGCTCCATTGTCGCTTGAGCGGGCGGCTGCCGCCTCCGTCGTCGAGTCACCGAGGGGGTCTGGGAGCACCACTCACCGCGTGGACCCCCTTGCCGACCTTCAGGAAGCGACAGAACGGAACGCGCGGGAGGCGCGGGAGGAGCGGGAGGCGCGGGAGGCGGAGGCACGGAAGGCAGCTGCCGCCCAGGCGGCGCAGGAGGAGGAGGCGGCGAAGGCGCGCGCCGACGCCGTAGCTGCGGCAGCGGTGGAGGAGGCCTTGATGGTCACCCCGTTGCGCGTCGCAGCGCCTGGGGCCCTGGAGCCCTCGCCAGAAGGAGCCGGCAGCGACCAACCAGGGCTGGAGAGGGACGACGACGTCGTCGTCCTGGAGAGGGCGCCGGTGCCGACCCTGCCAACTGGGGCGGCTCAAGGCGGCCGGCCTGATCTGCCGCCTGCGCAGTCGGCGGGGGGCGAGCCGGCCGCGAGGACTGAGATGGCGGTCCGGATGCCGCCGAGCCGGCGCGTGGGGAAGGCTGTGTCAGAGCCGCAGAAGGCCGCGTCGGAGCCGCAGCCGGCCGTGGGCTCTCGCTCGTCGACCCAGGATGTGGAGGTGGCCAGCGCTACCTCGGGGTGGAGGCCGGGCGGGGGGACGGCCGTGATGAACGTGGCCGCGCAGGACGTCTGGAACCGGCTCCAGGCCCAGGCTGCGGCGCTGAGGCAGTTTACCGACGAATTCCTTGCGACGCGGGCGGCCATCCGGGTTAGTCTTCTTATCTTGCTTCTTCTTGATCTTGATTTCTTCCGTGGGGGCGCGTCAGCGCACCCACTGGGTGTAGTCCCCGAGTTCCGAGTCGGCTGCTGAGCAGGCAGCTTGGAACTTCTTAGTGGATTTGGCTTTGCTACTCTTGTTCTTACTTCGATCTTCTGTCTATTTTGCAGGACTACCACAATCTTCATGCGGCCGCCTTCAACTCCCAGGCTTGGGAGCTGACCCAGAAGACCGCCGACCTTACTGAGAGCCGGGGTACGTGCTTTGTTCTTTATCTCATGTGGGGGCACGTCAGCGCACCCACTGGGTGTAGTCCCCGAGATTCGGGCCGACAGCTGAGCAGTCGGGTCGGATCTTCCTTGACGACTTCCTCTTACTGTTCTTTCTTTTTCTGCCGTCTCTGCAGCGGCCAACGCCTGTCTGAGGGCACAGCTGGGGGAGTCTCAGACTGCCCTTCGTGCCAAGGATGCCGAGCTCGCCGCCTTGGTGCAGGAACGCGATCGCCTGGCCAAGAAGTTGGCCGACCAGGAGGAAGTCCACAAGGCGGCTCTGAAGGCGGTGCAGGACCGCGAAGCCGCCCTCCAGGCCGAGTACGAGACGGAGGCGGCTGGCTGGGCTGAAGCGAGGCAAACTCTGATCTCTGGCTACGGTCAGATCGAAGATCTGGTTGACGGTAAGCCGCCTACTTCTTCGTCCTTTCTTGCCGTCTGCCGCTTTTGGCTCGTTTTCTGACTTGGTGTTCTTCTCTTCTTTTCTTCTTCTTTCTTGCACAGAGTATTTCCCTGGCTATTCTACCGCCGCCAACCAGGTCATCGAGTCCCGCCGCCAGGCGCGGAGGCTGGCTGGCTTCAAGATTTCGCCAACCGCCGGCCGTTCGCTGGAGGAGCAGCTCTTGGCGATCCAGGCCTGCATCCAGCTGGCTCACCGACTGCTCCGACGGCTTCAGCGTGCCAGGGCACAAGTATTGGCCGCCCTCTGGCCCGGCCAAGTGGTTCCTCGCACCCCCAGTCAAACTGCCGACTGGCTGGAGGTGGCAGTCGGCCGCTTCGAAGCCTGGAAAGCCTCGGCGGCTCGGTCCGGCGCCAGGCGGGCGCTGGAGTTCCTCAAGGCCTGGTATTCCGGCCTGAGCCTGGATCAGCTGGCTACTTGGCGGCAGCAAGCCGACACGGAGCTGGAGCCGGCGCGGCCGGCTATCATCCGGCGGGCTTCGGCGATCGCCGACTACACCGACACCAGCGTCTTCGCCCCCGAGGTAGATGACAACGGTGTCGCCCAGCCGGAGGAGTGGTTCGGGTTGAACCCGGCGGATGGTGAAGGCTCGGCGGAGGAGATCGACTCCAGCGACGAGGGCGAAGAGGAGGAGGAGGAAGGTGAAGACGCCGAGCCGGCTGGTGGAGCAGCCGACCAGCCTCAGCCTGACCGCGCCTCCAGCACCACGTCACGCGCGAGCGCGTCACCTGCCACTGGTGGTGACCAAGCCGAGACCCGCTAGGCGGCCACTCCTTTAGCCGGCAAGGCCGTCTTCACCGACCAGCTCGGCTCCCGCACCGCGCCCTAGTCTAGTCTGCCATCTTTTGTTTTCCTGTCTTGTTACTTTTGGAACAATATTCTGTTAAGTCTGCACAATTCCACCCACTGGGGGTGTATTCGGACCATGTCGATTGCCGGCCTGTTGGGGGCTTTATATGTATATATAACTTATGCATGCATTTGGCCTTTCCTCGTACTTTACTTTTTGTCCTTCTGTTGTTTCCTTTGCCGCCCTCCCTTGGTTGCCGCCTCCCCAGTCAGACAGTTGCTCTGCAATCTGTAGCTGGAGGAGTGCTTGGCCAATTGGGGGGGGGAGTACTCTAGCTTTGTTGGACTAAAGCTAAGTGTTTAGGAAGCCAGCCAGCCGGCTGTTCTGACAGCCGGCAAGCGTGGTTGGAGGCCGTCTTTTTGCTATATAAGGTCGTTGGTCCTTAGCCGTTTTTCGTGTGGGCATCCTTTCTGCCTTGCCTCTTGCTAGTCCGACAGTCGGTTCTTCGAGCTGCGACTTTCAGCAAGAGAGGACTCGGGAGCCGGCACACTACTTGTCTGACCTCAGGTAGAACTTTTTAATATAGCTCAAGGCGGCCAGTCCCCGGGCCGACTAGTCGAACCCGGTGCCCAACAAGAAATAAAATGTAATAATACATTCATGGATATGACACTTGTCATTCATGGATAAACAAAGGCAGTCCCCGAGTACTGTATGGGGGGCCTGTTGGTTTGTACTTAATACAAAAGGGTAGCATGATACATACTGCTTTCAACTGTAAAATCTTCTCAGGAGGTTTGCGTTCCATGGTCGCTCCGACTCCTTGCCGGAGTCGTCTCTCTTGCGTGCTCTTGGTTTTTGCGCGTCGATCAGGTAGTAGGAGTCATTGCCTAGTGCCTTGCTGATGAAGAAGGGGCCTTCCCAAGGGGCCGAGAGCTTGTGCTGGCCGGCTGTTTGCTGGATCAGTCGGAGCACAAGGTCGCCCTCTTGGAAGGATCTTGGCTTGACCTTGCGGTTGTGGTAGCGGCGCAGCCCTTGCTGGTAGATGGCGGATCGGCTGAGTGCTAACAGCCGGCCTTCTTCCAGTAGGTCGACGCCGTCTTCTCTTGCTTCCTTGGCCTCCTCCTCCGTGTACATGGTGATCCGAGGCGAGTCGAACTCGATGTCCGTTGGGATGACAGCCTCGGCACCATACACGAGGAAGAATGGAGTGAAGCCGGTTGACTTGTTGGGTGTAGTGCGCAGACTCCAGAGGACAGCCGGCAGCTCATCGAGCCAGCAGCCGGCCGATCGCTCTAGTGGTACAACCAGTCGGGGCTTGATGCCGGAGAGGATGAGTCCATTTGCTCGCTTGACCTGGCCGTTTGACTGCGGGTGGGCAACGGACGCTAAGTCCAGTGGGATGCCCTGCATCGCGCAGAAACGTGCCAGTGCTCCTTTGGCGAAGTTCGTGCCGTTGTCGGTGATGATGCTGTGCGGAACGCCGTACCGAGTAGTGATGTCAGTGATGAATGTCACGGCAGTCGGCCCGTTCAGCTTCTTAATCGGCTTTGCTTCGATCCACTTTGTGAACTTGTCCACAGCGACAAGTAGATGCGTCAAGCCGCCGCGGGCTGTCTTGAAAGGGCCCACCATGTCCAGTCCCCAGACGGCAAAAGGCCAGGTGAGGGGAATGGTCTTGAGTGCAGAAGCCGACAGGTGTTGCTTGGAACTAAAAACTTGGCATCCTCTGCAGCTCTTGACTATTTCTTTAGCATCCTCCAAGGCAGTCGGCCAGAAGAAACCATGGCAGAAAGCCTTGGCCACAAGTGATCTTGAGGCTGCGTGGTGGCCGCATTCGCCTTGGTGGATATCCTTGAGGATTGCCACTCCTTTTTCTGGCTCGACAAACCGCTGGAAGACCCCAGTGACGCTGCGCTTCGCAAGCTCTATGTTGATTATTGTATATGCTGCGGCTCATCGTTGCACTAGTCTTGCTGAGATCTCATCAGTCGGCAGCTCTCTGCTGACTAGGAACTTGAGGATGGCTGGGCCCATGATGGAGCTGTGACTTCTTCTTCTGTTAGTGTAGCCACCATGACTCGGGTGGGTGGGTTGGGTGGCGTGGAATTGGAGCCGGCCACCGCTTCTTGTGTCGTTGCAGTCCCCGGGCCGACTGCTGCAGTCCCTGGGCCGGGTTCTCAAGTCTCCAGGCTGGGTGTGACTATGGCAGTCCCCGGGCCAGTTGTCGAAGTCCCGTGCCGCCTGCGGGGTTCCTCCAGTCGGATCCGGTTGTATCTGGCGCAGGCGGTACGAAGATGGAGTCCGACTCTGGAGATGGTTTGATGGACGGCTTGAGGAGGCACTGGAGGGAGACGCCAGTCGGTATGGCTTGTCGGGTGGAGCCGATTCGTGCTAGGGCATCTGCTTGGTCGTTGTCGGCCCTTGGCACGTGAAGGAACTCACACCCTTCGAAGTACCCGCTGATCTGCTGGACGAGGAATCGATAGCTCGCCATGTTCGCGTCCTTGGTGTCCCAGTCGCCAGACGACTGCTGGACCACCAAGTCTGAGTCGCCGTAACACAGGATCCGGCGTATGCCGAGCTCTTTGGCTAGCCGGAGCCCATGTACGAGCGCCTCGTACTCGGCCACGTTGTTGGAGGCGGCGAAGTGGATCTACAGTGTGTACTTGAGCTTGTCGCCTTTGGGAGAGGTGAGGACGATGCCGGCTCCCAAGCCGGTGCGCATCTTGGACCCGTCAAAGTGCATCCGCCAATGGGTGGAGTCGGGAGCCGGCGGTAGGTACTGGGTCTCGGCCCAGTTAACGAGGAAGTCGGCCAGTGCTTGGGACTTGATGGCGGTGCGGGGTTGGTAGAAGATCGTGTAGGGCGCCAGTGCAATGGCCCATTTAGCCACCCGGCCGGATGCATCCCGGCTGCATATGATCTCGGCGAGCGGGGCGGTGCACACGACCGTGATGGGGTGCTCTTGGAAGTAGGGCTTCAGTTTCTTGGTGGCGAAATATACCCCATAGCACATCTTCTGGTAGTGCGGGTAGTTCTGCTTTGAGCTGGATAGCACTTCGCTTAGGTAGTACACCGGCCTCTGGACTAGCTGGGCTCGGCCTTCTTCCGGGCGCTGGACCACAACAACAGTACTGACGACTTGGCTAGTCGCGGCGATGTAGAGGAGCATGGGCTCCTTTTCAGTCGGCGCTGCCAGGACAGGCGGAGTGGTCAGCATTTTCTTCAACTCATGGAAGGTTGGTCGGCTTGGTCGTTCCACTCGAAGTGAGTGGACTTCTTCATGAGTCGGTACAGGGGGAGAGCCTTCTCTCCTAGTCGGCTGATAAAACGATTCAGGGAGGCCAAGCAGCCGGTGAACTTCTGCACATCTCGCAATTTGGTGGGAATCTCCATCCTCTCGATGGCCTTGATCTTGACGGGGTTGCACTCGATGCCGCATTCGGAGACCAGGAAGCCTAGCAGCTGGCCGGCTGGCACTCCGAACACGCACTTCTCGGGGTTGAGCTTGATTTGGAATCGGCGCAAGTTGGCGAATGTTTCTTTCAGGTCTTCCAGCAAGGTGCCACGCTTCTCTGTCTTCACCACAATGTCGTCTACATAGACGTGGGCATTTCTGCCGAGTTGTTTCAAGAGGCATTTCTGCATGCAACGCTGAAAAGTGGCACCGGCATTCCTCAAGCCGAATGTCATAGTCAGGTAGCAGAAAGCTCCAAAGGGTGTGATGAAGGCAGTCTTCAGGCGGTCAGCTGGGTCCAACTTGATCTGATGGTACCCTGAGTAGGCGTCCAAAAAACTCAACAGCTCGCATCTGGCTGTGGAGTCTATCACTTGGTCAATCCGTGGCAGAGCAAACGGATCCTTTGGGCAAGCCTTGTTCAGGCTGGTGTAGTCTATACACATACGCCACTTGTTATTCTTCTTCAGAACCAGAACTGGGTTGGCAAACCACTCTGGAAAGAACACTTCCATGATAAAGCCAGCGGCAAGGAGCCGGGCTATCTCTTCTCCCATGATTCTACGCTTCTCTTCTGACAGTCGGCGGAGGGGTTGCTTGACTGGCTTCGCGTCGGTGCGAACATGTAGTTTGTGCTCGGCGAAATCCTTCGGGACACCCGGCATGTCCTTTGGGGACCATGCAAAAATGTCTCGATTCTCACGGAGGAAGTCGACGAGCTCGCCTTCCTATTTACTGTCCAAGTTCGCCCCAATGACAGCGAACCTCTCCGGGTTCTCCGGGTCCAGAGGTATCTTCTTCGTCTCTTTGGCAGGCTGGAAGGAGCCCTGCGCATCATAATCTTTGGGGTTGGGGGACAGGGCCGGCTGCTTGCCGGCCATGGCCACAACCCGCTCCAGCATCTTCTTCTCTTCTGCCACCCCGAGGGACTCGGCCAGCCGGCTGCTGGCCATGGCACACTCGATGGACTTCTTGTAGTCCCCGGCTACCGTGATGATCCCCTTCGAGCTCGGCATCTTCATCTTCAGGTAGGCGTAGTGGGGCACAGCCATGAACTTGGCCAGAGCAGGTCGGCCAAGCAGAGCATGATAGGGGCTCTCCAAATCCACTACCTCGAACCAGATTGCTTCTCGGCGAAAATGATCTTTGTCTCCGAAGAGAACATCCATTTTAATCTTGCCGATTGGGGAGCAAGACAAGCCGGGGACGATACCATGGAAGACGGTGCGGCTCGGCATAAGCTGCTTCGCTTTGATGTTCAGCTTCTCCATGGTATCGCGGTACAGTATGTTGATACTGCTTCCGCCATCTATCAGGACGCGGGAGAATCGGGCAGCTCGCCTCTCTGTCGCGAGGGTGACATCCAAGACCATTGCATAGGAGCCAGGAGAAGGCATCACCTCTGGGTGGTCGGCCTGGCTCCAGCTGATTGGCTTCTCTGACAAGTGCATGAACTCGGGGGCGCTAGAGGCGACCGCATTAACTTCTTGATGTTGTCGGCGCCGACTGCGCTTGTCGTCGGCTTGACTGGTGAAGACGACGTAGGCGGCGTGCTCTTCAGGGAATTCGTCTTGGATGGCGCCGACTGCCGGCCGAGCCGCTGGCTGCTGGGGGGCTGGAGGCGGCGGACCGGGAGGCGGAGGCGGCAACATCCCCTCGCCCTTGGTGATTCGCGTGAGCCAGTGGCATTTTCGGGTCGTGTGGTTAGACGGCTTCGCGCCGCTGTGGAACTTGCAGGGGGCGTCAAGAGCCTGCTCGTAAGAGAAGGCCGGCTGCCAAGCCGGCCTGCCGCCCTTCTTCTTGGGAGCAGGCCGTTCTTCGGGCTGCTCATCTTCAACTGTGGCCACCTGCCGACTGGTGGAAGTCGGCATGGGGGCCTTGCGCTTGTGATCGTTCTGGTAGGGGCGCCGATTAGGGTCGCCAGCCGGCGTCTTGGGAGCCAGAGCAATCACCTTCCCCGAGGCGTCTACTCGAAGCTCGGTCTTCATCGAGGAGTCGGCCATGGCGTACTTGTCCGCGATGATCAGCAACTCGTCGAGGGTAGCCGGCTCGTCGCAGAGGAGTCGGTGCTTGAGGAGGGTGCCCTCTCGGCACCCGGTGGTGAAATACTCGATGGCCTGAACCTCGTGCACCCCCTCGCAGGAGTTGCGGAGCTTGGCCCACCGCGTGAGGTAGTCGCGGGTCGACTCGTTGGGCCCTTGGACGCAGAGGGAGAGCTGGCGAGGCTTGGGAGGCCGCTTGTAGGTGCTGGTGAAGTTGCGGACGAAGACTTCCGTGAAGTCTAGCCAACTGTTGATGCTGTAGGGCTTGAGGCTGTTGAGCCATGTGCGCGCCATGCCTTGCAGCATGAGGGGGACGTACTTCACGGCGACGCGCCGGTTGCCGTTGGCTATGCTGACGGCCGTGGAGTAGTCGATGAGCCAATCTTCCGGCTTCACTGAGCCGTTGTACTTGGGCGTGTCTCTGGGGAGCGAGAACCCTTTGGGGAAGGGCTCGTCGCGGATGCGGGGGCCAAAGCATGGCGGGCCGACATCGTCCTCTTCTTCTAACGCCAAGGACCGAGCAAGGCGGTCGATCCGGTGGCGGGCGTCATTCTCGCCGACTCCTTCTCGGCGGCCGAGTCGGTCGCCAAGAGTCGGGTGCGTGATAGGCGGTGGAGTGAGACGTCTTTCTCTTCGAGGCGGGGGAGGAGGCAGATTTCCTTGGTGCTCCACCGCTCGCGGGCGGCCTTCCGCGTCGCGCTCGATGGTGACGCGAGTCCGGCTGCGGCTAGCAGCCGGCTCCTTGTCTTTCTTCTGGCGGGCGCCGCTCGCAGTCGGCGAGCGGGACGTCGCGGCGTGCTCCCGGCGCGGGGGATGACTATCAGCACGGGCGCCGGCTTCGTGCCATTCTGCAGCCGCGTCGATCAGCTCCTGGATCCGTCTTGTCATGTAGGGGAGCTCATCGGCTCCCAGCCCATTGAGCTCTTCTGCGGCCGCCTGAGCGGCTCGCAAATTCTCGAGCGGGGTGGCGTAGACGGGGCGATCTGCCCCCAGCATGCTGGCGACGGCCGCGCCACGCTTCTGGACGAAGCCGGCTCGGCTCGGACCGCTAGGCGGCGGCGTACCGAAGGCGGCGCGGTCGACTTCGCGCTGGTGGGCCTCGGTGAGGCGTCTCATGGAGGCTATCTTCTGGCCTTCCGCGATGAGGGCAAGGCGGCGTGCCTCCAGGGTCTCGGCGTCGGCATCGGCCGGGATGGGGACGGAGAGGTCGTGCATCGCTGCTTGCAGGGCGTCGTGGGCGTTCTCGCCCGAGTTGGCGACGTGGCTGATGACCAACACTTCGGTGACAGCGCTGCTGCCGCTGTCAGCTCGAGGGAGAGGATCATCGAAGACCACCACGTCGGAGGGGTAGGCATCGAGCGATGCCGTGTCAGAGTCGACGAGCATCGGGTCGGTGGAGCCGACCGACTCCAAGTCTGCGGCAGGCTCGCTGGAGACGTGAAGCTGATCGAGGAGGCTGACGAGCCGGCTCTCGGGGTAGTCCGTGCCTGCGTCGGACGCAGGCTCGTCGGAGATGCGAGTCTCGCCGAGCAGATCGGCGAGGCAGATCGCTGCGCAGGCGTCGTCGACGCCTTGCAGCGCGTCGAGGCAAACGCCATCGGGCGCAGCAGGCTGGCTGCGCTCGCGGGGGAGGAAGAGGGTTCCCGTCCAGAACAGGTCTCCGGACGACGGTGCACCTGGCCACACGGTGGGCGCCAAATGTCGGGTGGTAGGTGCGGCATATGCCAACGGGTGGCTTATCATTGTGGGTGCCAATAAGACGTCGCCGGTGCCTGGAAACGGGATGAGGCGAAGACATGCACGCCGGCGGATCTTACCCAGGTTCGGGGCTCTCCGAGGAGATAACACCCCTAGTCCTGCTCTGCGGGGTCTCCGCATGATCACTAGATCAGGAAAAGTAGCTACAATCGCTCCTAGAGCTGTTGGGTTCAAGGGAGAAGAAGAACAAGGCTAGCTCTTGCTTCTCTCTCTCTATGGTGTGTGTGCTATGCTCAGAAGCCAACCCTTTGCATGGGTGCCCCGGGGGGTTTATATAGGCCTACCCCCCGAGGGTACAATTGTAATCCGGCTGGGCACTGGTCCCAGCCGTCAGTGTCTACGCTCGCCGGCTTCTCCGCCGGCTGTTGGGGCCCGCCAACTAGTGGGTCCCGCCGGCTGCCGGCCTCTTGGTCGACAGGCCGGCCCCACCGCCTAAGATCTTGTCGGTGGCTGCTTACTGTAGCCTCGCCCCTGATGACGAGGGCTTCGTTGAGGTAAGCGTGGCTACAGTGAGCCGCCTCGAGGGCTCTCACTGTAGCCTTACCTCGTCTTGTCTCCTTAATGTGGCGCATGCTTCGAGGGAGGGGGTAGCCGACTTCTGGGAGCCGGCTACGCCCTTGGCCAACTGGGGAAGGCTGGGCCGCCTCCGCGTCTCTCTCTGGCTGGAGGGGTCCGCCGCCCGTGGGCCGTACCGGCGTCTGCCGTGGGTGACGTCGAGGCTAGCATGGCTACAGTGCCGAGCCGGACGGGAGATGGCCATCCCGTACGGCGTCCTGTGGCCATGCCTGCCTCGGGTTTCGGGGGTAGTAGGCCGCACTGTGGCCACACCTCATCTTGTCACCGTTATGTGGCGTAGCTTTGGTGGTTGCGGTCTTGGCCGGCTTCTTGGAGTCGGCGCTCTTCGAGGCCGGCTTCCTGGAGTCGGCCACCCCGCGGTTATCCCGGGAGGGAGGTGGCTGAGGCTGGGCCGCCTTCCGTGAGTCGGCTTCAGAGGTAGCCGGCTAGGGGAGGTGGTCCAATGCTTAGAGTGCTCGAAGGCCCAAAGGCCTGATAATTTTTTTAGAAGAACCAGGGGCAGTCGGTTAGGCTACCCGTGGCCATTTACTCCGACATTTACTTTCCTCCCACTCACTTCTTTCGAGAGAAACTCCTTCTCTAGAAAGGATTCATTCTTAGCAACGAATATCTTGCCTTCAGATCTGTGATAGAAGGTGTACCCAATAGTCTCCTTTGGGTATCCTATGAAGACACATTTCTCTGATTTGGGTTCGAGCTTATCAGGTTTAAGCTTTTTCACATAACCATCGCAGCCCCAAACTATAAGAAACGATAGCTTAGGTTTCTTGCCAAACCACAGTTCATATGGTGTCGTCTCAACGGATTTAGATGGTGCCCTATTTAACGTGAATGCAGCCGTCTCTAAAGCATAACCCCAAAACGATAGTGGTAAATCGGTAAGAGACATCATAGATCGCACCTTATCTAATAAAGTACGGTTACGACGTTCGGACACACCATTACGCTGTGGTGTTCTAGGTGGCATGAGTTGCAAAACTATTCCATATTGTTTCAAATAAAGACAAAACTCATAACTCAAATATTCTCCTCCATGATCAGATCGTAGAAAATTTATTTTCTTGTTACGATGATTTTCCACTTCACTCTGAAATTCTTTGAGCTTTTCCAATGTTTCAGACTTATGTTTCATTAAGTAGATATACCCATATCTGCTCAAATCATCTGTGAAGGTCAGAAAATAACGATACCCGCCGCGAGCCTCAACACTCATCGGACCGCATACATCAGTATGTATTATTTCCAACAAGTCAGTTGTCGCTCCATTGTTCCAGAGAACAGAGTCTTAGTCATCTTGCCCATAAGGCATGGTTCGCAAGCATCGAGTGATTCATAATCAAGTGATTTGAAAAGCCCATCAGCATGGAGTTTCTTCATGCGCTTTACACCAATATGACCTAAACGGCCGTGCCACAAATAAGTTGCACTATCATTATTTACTTTGCATCTTTTGGCTTCAATATTATGAATATGTGTATCACTACAATCCAGATTCAAGAAAAATAGACCACTCACCAAGGGTGCATGACCATAAAAGATATTACTTATATAAATAGAACAACCATTATTCTCTGATTTAAATGAATAACCGTCTCGCATCAAACAAGATCCAGATATAATGTTAATGCTCAACGCTGGCACCAAATAACAATTATTCAGGTCTAAAACTAATCTCGACGGTAGATGTAGAGGTAGCGTGCCGACGGCGATCACATCAACCTTGGAACCATTTCCCACGCGCATCGTCACCTCGTCCTTAGCCAATCTTCGTTTAATATGTAGCCCCTATTTTGAGTTGCAAATATGAGCAACAGAACCAGTATCAAATACCCAGGCGCTACTACGAGCATTAGTAAGGTACACATTGTTGACACCAGATTTTGGCACGGTCAAGAACTTGATTAATATGGCCTCAAATGGAGAAGTGATCTACATAAAAAAGTTTCATATTCTTGATATGAACATCTTTGAAGTTTGGGCCATCGCCATCCGATCTCATCTCGAAGGCCAAAGTTGTGTTCGAAATACTGAGATTTTGTATTCAGAACACTATTCGGCTCATTACGCCCCCAAGACCGCCTCATATGGAAAAACGATCTACACGGATTGTCTTCGTCTCGTCGAAACGATTGATTTTGATAGAAAAGTCGTTCCAATCCAAGTTCGTATGCAAAAGTTAGAGCCATCGGAATGCAGCTCTGTCAAGAGGCAGAAAATGGCGCGCCCCACAAGACGCCATGTCTGATGGGTAGCGCATAGTCTATTTTGCGCGAGGTAGCGCGAATAATAGCCTGTTTTGCACGAGCGGTTTGACCCTCAAGATGACTTCTGATCAAAAACTTTCAACATGAAAGTTGTTCATCTCGTCGAAATGGTCAAGATTGCTTTTGGACTCATTTCCATCCGAGGTCGTTTACCATCACAAAAAAGACCTGAAAGGTGCAGCTAGTTTAAACCGAACAGTTTTGGAAAGTTCGGATAAAACCAATCCGAACTTAACTAGGGTTTTGGACGTGAATCCAAGCCTTTTTCTTGCATGGGAATTCCAGCCGCCTCTTATATACCTAAGGGGTCATGGCCGATTGAACAACACACAATCGAACAAATCTATCTACCACTTTTACCTTTACTTTTATCCTCTCCCTTTGTTCTTCTTCTTCCTCGTTCTTCGTCTGTTCTTCTTGTTGCAGGGCGGCGAACCTCGAGGCCCTAGGGGCGATCAGGTCGACCTTGGGCGGCCCATAGCCACCGCGTGCCCTGATGGGGTCCCTCCCGGGCGTGTGGGGTTTCGAGTCTTTAAAACGCCCGCCGGATTGATTGCGTACCGCCCTTCCGGACGGGTCTCCGTCGACGTGAGCTGCGGTGCATCACCCTCGGTGTTGGAGGTACACGGTAACGTGTTCGTGTGCGAACAAACATCAATAACATGTATATCAAATATACCTTTCACTTTTCCATCCTTCTTATCCGCCAAATACTTGGGGCAGTTCCGCTTCCAGTGACCAGTCCCTTTGCAGTAGAAGCACTCAGTTTCAGGCTTAGGTCCAGACTTGGGGTTCTTCCCTTGAGCAGCAACTTGCTTGTCGTTCTTCTTGAAGTTCCCCTTCGACCTTTTTCTTGAAACTTAGTGAGAGATCATCTTATAATGCTACCGCCGTACTAAGCAAAATAAGATGCATAAAAGATAAACATCACATGCAATCAAAATATGTGACATGATATGGCCATCATCATCTTGTGACTTTGATCTCCATCTCCAAAGCATTGTCATGATCTCCATTGTCACCGGCTTGACACCTTGATCTCCATCGTAGCATCGTTGTCGTCTCACCAACTATTGCTTCTACGACTATCGCTACTGCTTAGTGATAAAGTAAAGCAATTACATGGGGATTGCATTTCATACAATAAAGCGACAACCATAAGGCTCCTGCCAGTTGCCGATAACTTATAAAAACATGATCATCTCATACAACAATTTGTATCTCATCATGTCTTGACCATATCACATCACATTATGCCCTGCAAAACAAGTTAGACGTCCTCTACTTTGTTGTTGCAAGTTTTACGTAGCTGCTACGGGCTTCTAGCAAGAACCGTTCTTACCTACGCATCAAAACCACAACGATTTTTCGTCAAGTGTGCTGTTTTAACCTTCAACAAGGACCGGCCATAGTCAAACTCGATTAAACTAAAGTTGGAGAAACAGACACCCGCCAGCCACTTGTGTGCGAAGCACGTCGGTAGAACCAGTCTCATGAACGCGGTCATGTAATGTCGGTCCGGGCCGCTTCATCCAACAATACCGCCAAATCAAAGTAAGACGTTGGTGGTAAGAAGTATGACTATTATCGCCCACAACTCATTGTGTTCTACTCGTGCATGTCATCTACGCATAGACCTGGCTCGGATGCCACTATTGGGGAACGTAGTAATTCAAAAAAATCCTACGATCACACAAGATCTATCCAGGAGATGCATATCAATGAGAGGGGAGAGTGTGTCCACGTACCCTCATAGACCGAAAGCGGAAGCGTTCAGTTAACGTGGTTGATGTAGTCGAACGTCTTCACGATCCAACTGATCCAAGTACCGAATGTACGGCACCTCCATGTTCAGCACACGTTCAGCTCGATGACGTCCCTCGAGCTCTTGATCCAGTAGAGGGTCTAGGGAGAGTTCCGTCAGCACGACAGCGTGGCGATGGTGTTGGTGATGTGTTCCGCGTAGGGCTTCACCTAAGCACTACGACACTATGACCGGAGGAGTAAACTGTGGAGGGGGGGCACTGCACACGGCTAAGAAACAACTGTTGTGCCTTTAGGGTGCCCCCTGGCCACACATATAAAGGAGGGGGAGAGAGGCCGGCGGCCAGGAGGGGCACGCCATGGGGGGAGTCCTACTTGGACTCCTAGTCCAAGTAGGATTCGCCCCCCTCCTTTTCCTTTCTTCCACCGAGGGGAATAGGAAGGAGAGAGAGAGGGAAAGGGAAGGGGGGCGCCACCCCTCCTCCTTGTCCTATTCGGACTCCCAAGGAGCCCCCCCCCCCGCGGGCTTCCCTCTCTCTCCTTTCGGCCCATGTTGGCCCAACACTTCCCCGGGGGGTTCCGGTAACCCCTCAGTACTCCGGAAAAATACCCGAATCACTCGGAACCATTCCGATATCCAAACTACCTTCCAATATATGAATGTTTACCTCTCGACCATTTCAAGACTCCTCGTCATGTCCGTGATCTCATCCGGGACTCCGAACAAACTTCGGTCACCAAAACACGTAACTCATAATACAAATCATCATCGAACGTTAAGCGTGCGGACCCTACGGGTTCGAGAACTACGTAGACATGACCGAGACACATCTCCAGTCAATAACCAATAGCGGAACTTGGATGCTCATATTGGCTCCTACATATTCTACGAAGATCTTTATCGGTCAAACCGCATAAGAACATATGTTATTCCCTTTGTCATCCGTATGTTACATGCCCGAGATTCGATCGTCGGTATCATCATACCTAGTTCAATCTCGTTATCGGCAAGTCTCTTTACTCGTTCCGTAATGCATCATCCCATAACTAACTCATTAGTCACATTGCTTGCAAGGCTTATAGTGATGTGCATTACCGAGAGGGCCCAGAGATACCTCTCCGATACACGGAGTGACAAATCCTAATCTCGATCTATGCCAACTCAACAAACACCTTCGGAGACACCTGTAGAGCATCTTTATAATCACCCAGTTACGTTGTGACGTTTGATAGCACACAAAGTGTTCCTCCGGTATTCGGGAGTTGCATAATCACATAGTCAGAGGAATATGTATAAGTCATGAAGAAAGCAATAGCAATAAAACTAAACAATCATTATGCTAAGCTAAAGTATGGGTCTTGTCCATCACATCATTCTCTAATGATGTGATCCCGTTGATCAAATGACAACACATGTCTATGGTCAGGAAACTTAACCATCTTTGATTAATGAGCTAGTCAAGTAGAGGCATACTAGGGACATTGTGTTTGTCTATTTATTCACACATGTACTAAGTTTCTGGTTAATACAATTCTAGCATGAATAATAAACATTTATCATGATATAAGGAAATATAAATAACAACTTTATTATTGCCTCTAGGGCATATTTCCTTCAGATTTCACTAGTGGCTTCTCTCGAGAAAAATAGCATACAGTGGGTAAACAAATTATTGTTGGGCAATTGGTAGAACTTCAAATAATCATGATGATATCCAGGTAATGATCATTATATAGGCATCACGTCCAAGATTAGTAGACCGACTCCTGCCTGCATCTAATACTATTACTCCACACATTGAGCGCTATCCAGCATGCATCTACTGTATTAAGTTCATGGAGAAACAGAGTATTGCAATAAGAACGATGACTTGATGTAGACAAGATCTATTTATGTAGAAATAGACCCCATCTTGTTATCCTTAATAGCAATGATACATACGTGTCCGTTCCGCTTCTATCACTGGGATCAAGCACCGTAAGGTCGAACCCATCACAAAGCACCTCTTCCCATGGCAAGAAAAATTGATCTAGTTGGCCTAACTAAGCCAAAGATTCGAAGAAGAAATACGAGGCTATAAGTAATCATTCATATAAGAGCTCAAAAGATTCAAATAACTCTCATGGATAAAAACATAGATCTGATCATAAACACAAAGTTCATCGGATCCCAACAAACACACCGCAAAAATGAGTTACATCAAATAGATCTCCAAGAGGCCACTCTATTGAGAATTAAAATGAGAGAGAGGAAGCCATCTAGCTACTAACTACGAACCCGTAGGTCTACCATGAACTACTCACGCATCATCGGAGAGGCACCAATGAGGATGATGAACCCCTCCGTGATGGTGTCTAGATTGGATCTGGTGGTTCTGGAACTTGCGGCGGCTGGAATTGATTTTCGTCCACTCCCCTAGGGTTTCTGGAATATTGGGGTATTTTGAAGGAAATATGCCCTAGAGGCAATAATAAAGTTGTTATTTATATTTCCTTATATCATGATAAATGTATATTATTCATGCTAGAATTGTATTAACCGGAAACTTGATACATGTGTCAGTACATAGACAAAGCAAAGTGTCCCTAGTATGCCTCTACTTGACTAGCTCGTTAATCAAAGATGGTTAAGTTTCCTGACCATAGACATGTGTTGTCATTTGATGAACGGGATCACATCATTTGGAGAATGATGTGATGGACAAGACCCATCCGTTAGCTTAGCATAATGATCGTTAAGTTTTATTGCTATTGCTTTCTTCATGACTTATACATATTCCTTTGACTATGAGATTATGCAACTCCCGAATATCGAAGGAACACCTTGTATGCTATCAAACGTCACAACGTAACTAGGTGATTATAAAGATGCTCTACAGGTGTCTCCGAAGGTGTTTGGTGGGTTGGCAGAGATCGATATTAGGATTTGTCACTCCAAGTATCCGAGAGGTATCTCTGGGCAGTCTCGGTAATGCACATCACTATAAGCCTTGCAAGCAATGTGACTAATGAGTTAGTTGCGGGATAATGCATTACAGAACGAGTAAAGAGACTTGTCGGTAACGAGATTGAACTAGGTATGAGGATACCGACGATCGAATCTCGGGCAAGTAACATACCGATGACAAAGGGAATAAGGTATGTTGTGATTGCGGTTTGACCGGTAAAGATCTTCGTATAATATGTAGGAACCAATATGAGCATCCAGGTTCCGCTGTTGGTTATTGACCGGAGATGTGTCTCGGTCATGTCTACATAGTTCTCGAACCCGTAGGGTCCGCACGCTTAACGTTCGATGACGATTTGTATTATGAGTTATGTATTTTGGTGACCGAAGATCGTTCGGAGTCCCGGATGAGATCACTGACATGACGAGGAGTCGCGAAATGGTCGAGAGGTAAAGATTGATATATTGGACGATGATATTCGGACACCGGAATGTTTCCGGTATTTTTCGGAGTACCGAGAGGTTACCGGAACCCCCCGGGGAAAGTAATGGGCCTACATGGGCCATAGGGGAGAGGGGAGGCAGCCCACAAGGGGTGGCCGCGCCCCCCTCCCACAGGGAGTCCGAATTGGACTAGGGGAGGGGGTGCGCCCCCCTTTCCTTCTCCTCTTCCCTCTCCCTTCCCTCTTTCCCCCTCCATGAGAAGGAAAAAAGGGGGGGCAAATCCTACTAGGACTGGAGTCCTAGTAGGACTCCCCTCTCCTTGGCGCGCCCCTGGTGGCCGGCCTCCTCCTCTCCCTCCTTTATATACGTGGGTAGGGCACCCCTTGGAGACACATCAATTGTTCTCTTAGCCGTGTGCGGTGCCCCCCTCCACAGTTTACTTCTCCGGTAATAGCGTCGTAGTGCTTAGGCGAAGTCCTGCGCGGATCACATCACCATCACCGTTGTGCTGACGAAACTCTCCCTCGACCCTCTGCTGGATCAAGAGTTTGAGGGACGTCATCGAGCTGAACGTGTGCTGAACTCGGAGGTGCCGTACATTCGGTACTTGATCGGTTGGATCGCGAAGACGTTCGACTACATCAACCGCGTTAAACTATCGCTTCTGCTTTTGGTCTACGAGGGTACGTGGACACACTCTCCCCCTCTCATTGCTATGCATCTCCTAGATAGATCTTGCGTGATCTTAGGAAATTTTTTGAAATTGCATGCTACGTTCCCCAATAGTGGCATCCGAGCCAGGTCTATGCATAGATGATATGCACGAGTAGAACACAAAGAGTTGTGGGAGATAATAGTCATACTGCTTTCCACCAACGTCTTATTTTGATTCAGCGGTATTGTTGGATGAAGCGGCCTGGACCAACCTTACATGACCACGTTCATGAGACCGGTTCCGCCGACAGACATGCAATTTGATTTCCATAAAGGTGGTTGGCGGGCGTCTGTTTCTCCAACTTTAGTTGAATCGAATTTGACTATGGCCGGTCCTTGTTGAAGGTTAAAACATCACACTTGACAAAAAATCGTTGTGGTTTTGATGCGTCGGTAAGAATGGTTCTTGCTAGAAGCCCGTAGCAGACACGTAAAACTTGCAACAACAAAGTAGAGGACATCTAACTTGTTTTTGCAAGGCATGTTGTGATGTGATATGGTCAAGACATGATGTGATATAAGTTATTGTATGAGATGATCATGTTTTGTAAAAGTTATCGGCAACTGGCAGGAGCCTTATGGTTGTTGCTTTATTGTATGAAATGCAATCGCCATGTAATTGCTTTACTTTATCACTATGCGGTAGCGATAGTTGTAGAAGAAATGGTTGGCAAGACGACAACGACGGTACGATGGAGATCAAGGTGTCAAGCCGGTGACGATGGAGATCATGACGGTGCTTTGGAGATGGAGATCAAAGGCACAAGATGATGATGGCCATATCATGTCACATATTATGATTGCATGTGATGTTTATCTTTTATGCATCTTATTTTGCTTAGTACGATGGTAGCATTATAAGATGATCCCTCACTAAATTTCAAGATATAAGTGTTCTTCCTGAGTATGCACTGTTGCTACAGTTCGTCATGCCGAGACACCATGTGATGATCGGGTGTGACAAGCTCTACGTTCACATACAACGGGTGTAAGACAGTTTTCCGCGTGCAGAATACTCAGGTTAAACTTGAGGAGCCTGGCATATACAGATAAGGCCTCGGAACACTGAGACTGAAAGGTCGAATGTGAATCATATAGTAGATGTGATCAACATAGAGATGTTCACCATTGAAAACTACTCCATCTCACGTGATGATCGGACATGGTTTAGTTGATATGGATCACGTGATCATTTAGATGACTAGAGGGATGTCTATCTAAGTGGGAGTTCTTAAGTAATACGATTAATTGAACTTAAATTTGTCATGAACTTAGTCCTAATATTTTTTTTGCATATCTATGTTGTTGTAGATCAATGGCATGTGCTACCGTTCCCTTGAATTTTAATGCGTTCTTAGAGAAAGCTAAGTTGAAAGATGATGGTAGCAACTACACGGACTGGGTCCGTAACTTGAGGATTCTCCTCATTGCTGCAGAGAAGAATTACATCCTGGAAACACCGCTAGGTGCAAGGCCTGCTGTAGGAGCAACTCCGGACGTTATGAACGGCTGGCAAGCTAAATCTGATGACTACTGGATAGTTCAGTGTGCCATGCTTTACGGCTTAGAATCGGGACTTCAAAGACATTTTGAACGTCATGGAGCATATGAGATGTTCCATGAGTTGAAGTTAATATTTCAAGCAAATGCCCGAGTTGAGAGATATGAAGTCTCCAACAAGTTCTATAGCTGCAAGATGGAGGAGAACAGTTCTGTCAGTGAACATATACTCAAAATGTCTGGGTATCATAACCACTTGACTCAGCTGGGAGTTAATCTTCCGGATGATAGTGTCATTGACAGAGTTCTTCAATAACTGCCACCAAGCTATAAAGGCTTCATGATGAACTATAATATGCAAGGGATGGAAAAGACAATTCCCGAGCTCTTCGCAATGCTTAAGGCTGCGGAAGTAGAAATCGAGAAGGAGCATCAAGTGTTGATGGTTAACAAGACCACTAGTTTCAAGAAAAGGGGCAAAGGGAAGAAGGGGAACTTCAATAAGAATAGCAAGAAAGTTGCTGCTCCCGGGAAGAAACCCAAGTCTGGACCTAAGCCTGAAAGTGAGTGCTTCTACTGCAAAGGGACTGGTCACTGGAAGCGAAACTGCCCCAAGTATTTGGCGGATAAGAAGGATGGCAAAGTGAAAGGTATATTTGATATCCATGTTATTGATGTGTACCTTACTAATGCTCCTAGTAGCGCCTGGGTATTTGATACTGGTTCTGTTGCTCATATTTGCAACTCGAAACAGGGGCTACGGATTAAACGAAGATTGGCTAAGGACGAGGTGACGATGCGCGTCGGAAATGGTTCCAAGGTCGATGTGATCGTCGTCGGCACGCTACCTCTACATCTACCATGGGAATAGTTTTAGACCTGAATAATTGTTATTTAGTGCCAGCGTTGAGCATGAACATTATATTTGGATCTTGTTTGATGCGAGACGGTTATTCATTTAAATCAGAGAATAATGGTTGTTCTATTTATATGAATAATATCTTTTATGGTCATGCACCCTTGATGAGTGGTCTATTTTTGTTGAATCTCGATCGTAGTGATACACATATTCATAATATTGAAGCCAAAAGATGCAAAGTTAATAATGATAGTGCAACTTATTTGTGGCACCGCCGTTTAGGTCATATTGGTGTAAAGCGCATGAAGAAACTCCATGCAGATGGGCTTTTGGAATCACTTGATTATGAATCACTTGATGCTTGCGAATCATGCCTCATGGGCAAGATGACTAAGACTCCGTTCTCTGGAACAATGGAGCGAGCTACTGACTTATTGGAATACATACTGATGTATGTGGTCCAATGAGTATTGAGGCTCACGGCGGGTATCGCTATTTTCTGACCTTCACAGATGATTTGAGCAGATATGGGTATATCTACTTGATGAAACATAAGTCTGAAACATTTGAAAAGTTCAACGAATTTCAGAGTGATGTAGAAAATCATCGTAACAAGAAAATAAAGTTTCTACGACCTGATCGCAGAGGCGAATATTTGAGTTACGAGTTTAGTCTTCATTTGAAACAATGTGGAATAGTTTTGCAACTCACGCCACCTGGAACCAAACATCGTAATCACACTTTATTAGATATGGTGCGATCTATGATGTATCTTACCGATTTACCGCTATCATTTTGGGGTTATGCTTTAGAGATGGCTGCATTCACGTTAAATAGGGCACCATCTAAATCCGTTGAGACAACACCATATGAACTGTGGTTTGGCAAGAAACCTAAGTTGTCGTTTCTTAAAGTTTGGGGCTGCGATGCTTATGTGAAAAGGCTTCAACCTGATAAGCTCGAACCCAAATCGGAGAAGTGAGTCTTCATAGGATACCCAAAAGAAACTGTTGGGTACACCTTCTATCACAGATCCGAAGGCAAGATCTTTGTTGCTAAGAATGGATCCTTTCTAGAGAAGGACTTTCTCTCGAAAGAAGTGAGTGGGAGGAAAGTAGAACTTGATAAGGTAGTTGTGCCTTCTCTCGAATTGGAAAGTAGTTCATCACAGAAATCAGTTCCAGTGATGCCTACACCAATTAGTGAGGAAGCTAATGATGATGATCATGAAACTTTAGATCAAGTTACTACCGAATCTCGTAGGTCAACCAGAGTACGTTCCGCACCAGAGTGGTATGGTAATCATGTTCTGGAAGTCATATTACTAGACCATGACGAACCTACGAACTATGAGGAAGCGATGATGAGCCTAGATTCCACGAAATGGCTTGAGGCCATGAAATCTGAGATGGGATCCATGTATGAGAACAAAGTATGGACTTTGGTTGACTTGTCCGATGATCGGCAAGCCATAGAAAATAAATGGATCTTCAAGAAGAAGACTGACGCTGACGGAAATGTTACTGTCTACAAAGCTCAACTTGTTGCGAAAGGTTTTTGACAAGTTCAAGGATTTGACTACGATGAGACTTTCTCACTCGTAGCGATGCTTAAGTCTGTCCGAATCATGTTAGGAACTGCCGCATTTTATGATTATGAAATTTGGCAAATGGATGTTAGAACTGCATTCCTTAATGGATTTCTTAAAGAACAGTTGTATATGTGCAACCAGAAGGTTTTGTCGATCCTAAAGGTGCTAACAAAGCATGCAAGCTCCAGCGATGCATTTATGGACTGGTGCAAGCCTCTCGGAGTTGGAATATATGCTTTGATAGTGTGATCAAAGCATATGGTTTTATACAGACTTTTGGAGAAGCATGTATTTACAAGAAAGTGAGTGGGAGCTCTCTAGCATTTCTAATATTATATGTGGATGGCATATTGTTGATTGAAAATGATACAGAATTTCTGGATAGCATAAAAGGATACTTGAATAAGAATTTTTCAATGAAAGACCTCGATGAAGCTGCTTATATATTGGGCATCAAGATCTATAGAGATAGGTCAAGACGCTTAATTGGAATTTCACAAAGCACATACCTTGATAAAGTTTTGAAGAAGTTCAAAATGGATCAGTCAAAGAAAGGGTTCTTGCCTGTGTTACAAGGTGTGAAGTTGAGTCAGACTCAATGCCCGACCACTTCAGAAGATAGAGAGAAAATGAAAGCCATTCCCAATGCCTCGGCCATAGGTTCTATCATGTATGCAATGGTGTGTACTAGACCTGATGTGTGCCTTGCTATAAGTTTAGCAGGGAGGTACGAAACTAATCCAGGAGTGGAACACTGGACAGCGGTCAAGAACATCCTGAAATACCTAAAAAGGACTAAGGATATGTTTCTCGTTTATGGAGGTGACAAAGAGCTTGTCATAAATGGTTACGTCAATGCTAGCTTTGACACTGATCTGGATGACTCTAAGTCACAAACTGGATACGTATTTATATTGAATGGTGGAGCTGACAGTTGGTGCAGTTCCAAGCAAAGCGTCCAGGCGGGATCTACATGTGAAGCGGAGTACATAGCTGCTTCGGAAGCAGCAAACGAATGAGTCTGTATGAAGGAGTTCATATCCGATCTAGGTGTAATACCTAGTGCATCGGGTCCAATGAAAATCTTTTGTGACAATACTGGAGCAATTGCCTTAGCGAAGGAATCCAGGTTTTCACAAGAGAACCAAACACACCAAGAGATGCTTCAACTCCATCCGCGATCAAGTCAAGGAGGGAGACATAGAGATTTGAAAAATACATACGGATCTGAATGTTGCAGACCCGTTGACTAAGCCTCTTCCACGACAAAAACATGATCAGCACCAAGACTCCAAGGGTGTTAGAATCATTACAATGTAATCTAGATTATTGACTCTAGTGCAAGTGGGAGACTGAAGGAAATATGCCCTAGAGGCAATAATAAAGTTGTTATTTATATTTCCTTATATCATGATAAATGTTTATTATTCATGCTAAATTGTATTAACCGGAAACTTGATACATTTGTGAATACATAGACAAAACAAAGTGTCCCTAGTATGCCTCTACTTGACTAGCTCGTTAATCAAAGATGGTTAAGTTTCCTGACCATAGACATGTGTTGTCATTTGATGAACGGGATCACATCATTAGGAGAATGATGTGATGGACAAGACCCATCCATTAGCTTAGCATAATGATTATTAAGTTTTATTGCTATTGCTTTCTTCATGACTTACACATATTCCTTTAACTATGAGATTATGCAACTCCTGAATAACGGAGGAACACCTTGTGTGCTATCAAACGTCACAACGTAACTGGGTCATTATAAATATGCTCTACAGGTGTCTCCGAAGGTGTTTATTGGGTTTGCATAGATCCAGATTAGGATTTGTCACTCTGAGTATCGGAGAGGTATCTCTGAGCCCTCTCGGTAATGCACATCACTATAAGCCTTGCAAGCAATGTGACTAATGAGTTAGTTGCGGGATGATGCATTACGGAACGAGTAAAGAGACTTGCTGGTAACGAGATTG
The DNA here is from genome assembly GCF_018294505.1 of Triticum aestivum. Classification (NCBI taxonomy): domain Eukaryota; kingdom Viridiplantae; phylum Streptophyta; class Magnoliopsida; order Poales; family Poaceae; genus Triticum; species Triticum aestivum. Next base: position 250,332,504 of record NC_057802.1, on the reverse strand, counting down.
AACTAGGTATGAGGATACCGACGATCGAATCTCAGGCAAGTAACATACCGATGACAAAGGGAATAACATATGTTGTCATTGCGGTTTGACCGATAAAGATCTCCGTAGAATATGTAGGAACCAATATGAGCATCCAGGTTCCGCTATTGGTTACTAACCGGAGATGTGTCTCGGTCTTGTCTACATAGTTCTCGAACCCGTAGGGTCTGCACGCTTAACGTTCGACGACGATTTGTATTATGAGTTATGTGTTTTGGTGACCAAAGATTGTTCGGAGTCCCGGATGAGATCACGGACATGACGAGGAGTGTCAAAACGGTCGAGAGGTAAAGATTAATATATTGTATGATGATATTCGGACACCAGAATGGTTCCAGAATGTTTCGGGTATTTTTTGGAGTACCGGAACCCCGGGGGAAAGTAATGGGCCTACATGGGCCATAGGGGAGAGGGGAGGCAGCCCACAAGGGGTTGCCGCGCCCCCTCCCATAGGGAGTCCGGATTGGACTAGGGGAGGGGTGCTGACAAAACTCTCCCTCAACCCTCTGTTGGATCAAGAGTTCGAGGGACGTTATCGAGCTGAATGTGTGCTGAACTCGGAGGTGACGTACGTTCGGTACTTGATCGGTTGGATCGTGAAGACGTTCAACTACATCAACCTCGTTAAACTAACACTTTCGCTTTCGGTCTATGAGGGTATGTGGACACACTCTCCCCCTCTCGTTGCTATGCATCTCCTAGATAGATTTTCCGCGTGATCGTAGGATTTTTTTTTGAAATTGCATGCTACGTTCCCCAACATATTTATAGAGCAAAGAGGCGGTCCAGGAGGCCACCGAGGTCGGCACAACCCACCTGGGTGCGCCTAGGCCCCCAGGCGTGCCCTGGTGGGTTGTGCTCCCCTCGGAGCCCCCCTCTGGTACTTCTTTGGCCCAACAGGTGTCTTCTGGTCAAGAAAAAATCTCCAAAAAGTTTCGCTGCGTTTGGACTCCGTTTGGTATTGATTTTCTGCTATGTAAAAAACAAGCAAAAAAACAGCAACTGGCACTGGGCACTATGTCAATAGGTTAGTCCCAAAAATGATATAAAGTTGCTATAAAACGATTGTAAATCATCCAAGAATGATAATATAACATCATGGGACAATAAAATATTGTAGATACGTTGGAGACGTATCATGCACCATATTATCTAATAAAGTACAGTTATGACGTTTGGACACACCATTACGTTGTGGTGTTCCAGGTGGCGTGAGTTGTGAAACAATTCCACATTGTTTTAAATGAAGGCCAAACTCGTAACTCAAATATTCGCCTCCGCGATCAGATCGTAGAAACTTTATTTTCTTGTTACGATGACCCTCTACTTCACACTGAAATTCTTTGAACTTTTCAAATGTTTCAGACTTGTGTTTCATCAGTAGATATACCCGTACGAACTCAAATCATCTGTGAAGGTCAAAAAATAACGATACCCGCCGCGTGCCTCAACACTCATTGGACCGCATACATCGGTATGTATTATTTCCAATAAGTCGTTAGCTCGCTCCATTGTTCCGGAGAACGGAGTTTTAATCATCTTGCCCATGAGACATGGTTCGCAAGTATCAAATGATTCATAATCAAGTGACTCCAAAAGTCCATCCGCATGGAGTTTCTTCATGCGCTTTACACTAATATGACCTAAACGGCAGTGCCAAAAATATGCTGCACTATCATTATCAACTTTGCATCTGTTGGCATCAATATTATGAATATGTGTATCACTACGATCGTGATTCAACAAGAATAGACCATTCATCAAGGGTGCATGACCATAAAAGATATTACTCATATAAATAGAACAACCATTATTCTTCGATTTAAATGAATAACCGTCTCGCAATAAACAAGATCCAAATATAATGTTCATCTCAACGCTGGCACCAAATAACAATTATTCAGGTCTAAAACTAATCCCGAAGGTAGAAGTAGAGGTAGCGTGCCGATGGTGATCACATAGACCTTGTAACAGTTCCCGGCGCGCATCGTTACACCGTCCTTAGCCAATCTTCGTTTATTTTGTAGCTCCTATTTCAAGTTACAAATATGAGCAACCGAACCAGTATCAAATACCCAGGCGCTACTACGAGCATTAGTAAGGTACACATCAATAACATGTATATCAAATATACCTTTGTTCACTTTGCCATCCGCTTCCAGTGACCATTCCCTTTGCAGTAGAAGAACTCAGTTTCAGGCTTGTGTCCTGCTTTGGGTTTTTTCCCGGGAGTGGCAACTTGCTTGCAATTCGTCTTGAAGTTCCCTTTCTTTCCCTTGCCCTTTTTCTTGAAACTAGTGGTCTTGTTAACCATCAACACTTGATGCTCCTTCTTGATTTCTACCTCCCCAACCATAAGCATTGCAAAGAGCTCAGGAATCCTTTTATTCTTCCCTTGCATATTATAGTTCATCATGAATCCTTTGTATCTTGGTGGCAGTGATTGAAGAACTCTGTCAATAACACTATCAACTGGAAGATCAACTCTCAACTGAGTCAAGTGGTTATGATACCCAGACATTTTGAGCCTGTGTTCACTGACATAACTGTTCTCCTCCATCTTGCAGCTATAAAACTTGTTGTAGACTTCATATCTCTCAACCCGGGAATTTGCTTGAAATATTAACTTCAACTCTTGGAACATCTCATATGCTCCATGACGTTCAAAATGTCTTTGAAGTCCCGGTTCTAAGTCGTAAAGCATGGCACACTGAACTATTGAGTAGTCATCAGACCGCGTTTGCCAGACGTTCATAGCGTCTAGATTTGCAGGAGTGGGCTTGTCACCTAGCGGTGCATCAAGGACATAATTCTTCTGTGCAGCAAGGAGGATAATCCTCAAGTTATGGACCTGGTCCGTGTAGTTGCTACCATTATCTTTCAACTTAGCTTTCTCTAGGAACGCATTAAAATTCACGGGAACGGTAGCTCGGGCTATTGATCTACAACATAGATATGCAAAACTATAAGACTAAGTTCACTATAAATTTAAGTTCAATTAATCAAATTACTAATGAACTCCCACTTAAATAAACATCCCTCAAGTTTATCTAAGTGATACATGATCCAAATCAACTAACCCATGTCTGATCATCATGCGAGATGGGGTAGTCATCAATGGTGAACATCTCTATGCTGATCATATCTACTATATGACTCATGTTCGACCTTTCGGTCTCCAGTGTTCCAAGACTATGTCTGTACATGCTCGGCTCATCCAGTTTAACCCAAGTATTCTGCTTATGCAAAATTGTCTTACACCCATTGTATGTGAACGTAGTGTCTATCACACCCGCATCACATGGTGCTTCGAAACGACGAACTTTGGCAACGGTACATACTCGGGGAGAACACTTTTATCTTGAAATTTAGTGAAGGGATCATCTTATAATGCTACCACCGTTCTAAGCAAAATAAGATGCATAAAGGATAAACATCACATGCAATCAAAATATGTGACATGATATGTCCATCATCATCTTGTGCTTTTGATCTCCATCTCCAAAGCATCGTCATGATCTCCATCGTCACCGGCTCGACACCTTGTTCTCCATCATTGCGTCGGGGTCGTCTCGCCAACTATTGCTTCTACAACTATTGCTAACGCATAGCGATAAACTAAAGCAATTACATGGTGCTTGCATTTCATAAAATAATTAAGAGACAACCCTAAGGCTCCTGCCGGTTGTTGATATTACAAAACATGATCATCTCATACAATAAAGTATATCACATCACGTCTTAACCATATCACATCACAACATGCCCTGCAAAAACAAGTTAGATGTCCTCTACTTTGTTGTTGCAAGTTTTAGGCTTCTAGCAAGAACCATTCTTAACTATGCAAAAAACCGCAATGGTGGTTATCAAGTTTGTTGTTTTAACCTTCTTCAAGGACCGGCCGTAGTAAAATTCGATTCAACTAAAGTAGGAGAAATAGACACCCGCCGGCCACTTTTTATGCAAAATAAGTTGCATGTCAGTCGGTGGAACAGGTCTCATGTGCGTGGACATGTAAGGTTGGTCCGGGCCGCTTCATCCCACAATATCACCGAATCAAAATAAGACGTTGGTGGTAAGAAGTATGACTATCACCGCCCATAACTCTTTGTGGTCTGCTCGTCCATATCAACTACGCATAGACCTGGATCGGATGCCACTACTGGGGAACATTGCATGGAAAACAAAAAAAATCTACGCACACGCAAGATCAATCTATGGAGATGCATAGCAACAAGAGGGGATAGTGTGTATACCTACCCTTGGAGACCGTAAGTGGAAGCATTTGTTAACGCGGTTGATGTAGTCGTACTTTTTCACGATCCAACCGATCGAGTACCGAACATACGACACCTCCGCATTCAGCACATGTTCAACTCAGTGACGTCCTCGCCTTCTTAATCCAGCAAAACGGCGAAGTAGTGGATGAGTTCCAACAGCACGACGACGTGGTGATGGTGGTGGTGATGCTATATCCGTAGGGCTTCGCCTAAGCACTACGAAAATATGACCGAGAGACAAAACTGTGGGGGGGGGGGCGCACACGGCTAAGAGATTGTCGTGGTTCTGTGTGGCGCCCCCTAACACATATATATAGCTGGGGGAGAGGTGAGTAGCCAGGAGGCGCCCCCAAGTAGGTCGAGTCCTACTTGGGGTCCTCCCCAAGCCGTGCCCCCCTT
>NC_057802.1:250228702-250327535 GCF_018294505.1 Triticum aestivum | reverse complement strand
ATGAGGAGGGGAAGGAAGGAGGAGCCACCCTCCCCTTTCCTTCCCTTAGGGCCGACCAGGCAGGGAAGGGGCGCACCATCCTCCTTGTGGGCTGGTCGGTCCCCCCCTTTGGCCCATTAGGCCCATACACCTATTGGGGGTGTCCGGAACCCCTTCTGGTGACCCGATGACTACCTGGTGCACTCCGAAACTCTTCCGGTGTCCGAATATCATTATCCTATATATCAATCTTTACCTCCAGACCATTCTGGACCTCCTCGTCATGTCCGTGATCTCATCCGGGACTCCGAACAACATTCGGTCACCAAATCCATATAACTCTTATAACACTATATCATCAACGAGCGTTAAGCGTGCGGACCCTACGGGTTCGAGAACTATGTAGACATGACCAAGACACCTCTCCGGTCAATAACCAATAGCGGAACCTAGATGCCCATGTTGGCTCCTACATATTCTACGAAGATCTTTATCGGTCGAACTTGTGACAACATACGTAATTCCCTTTGTCCATCGGTATGTTACTTGCCCGAGATTCGATCATCGATATCTTCATACCTAGTTCAATCTCGTTACCGGCAAGTCTCTTTACTCATTCTATAATACATCATCCTACAACTAACTCCTTAGTCACTTTGCTTGCAAGGCTTCTTATGATGTCTATTACCGAGAGGGCCCAGAGATACATCTTCGATACTCGGAGTGACAAATCCCAATCTTGATCTATGCTAACTCAACAAACACCTTCGGAGATACTTGTAGAGCATCTTTATGATCACCCAGTTACGTTGTGATGTTTGATAGCACACAAGGTATTCCTCCGGTATCCGGGAGTTGCATAATCTCATAGTCGAAGGAATACGTATTTGACATTAAGAAAGCAATAGTAATAAACTGACTGATCAATATGCTATGCTAGCGGATGATTCTTGTCCATCACATCATTCTCCTAATGATGTGATCCCGTTATGAAATGACAAAACATGTCTATGTTTAGGAAACCTTAACCATCTTTGGTCAACGAGCTAGTCTAGTAGAGGCTTACTAGGGACACGGTATTTGTTTATGTATTCACACATGTATTTAAGTTTTTGATCAATACAATTCTAGCATGAATAATAAACCTTTATCATGAATAAGGAAATATAAAAAACAACTTTATTATTGTCTCTAGGGCATATTTCCTTCAGTACGTGGTGTCCATGATGAAGATCGACATGCAGAAAAATTAGTTCGCGTCAATGCATGTCGATCTTGCACTTCACGTTCAGCTTTGCAAGCAAGATTGAATAAACGAGTGATATTATTATACTCCTTATACTCTAGAATGGTATGAATATCTCTATTTAATCCACCCATAAAATGTGCAAGCATAGCTTCATTATCCTCAACAATACCACATCTAATCATGCCAGTTTGTAAATCCCTGATAATATTCCTCTACAACCTTTTCCCTTGTTTTAAACGCTGCAATTTTTGAAGTAATTCACGTTGATAATATGGTGAAACCTAACGAGTATGCATAGAAATTTTCAAAGCAACCCAAGTAGTAGGGATATTATCATGATATAATGTACAATGTTCAGACCACCAACAGAAGAAAAACTAGTGAATTCACAAACAACAAAAGCAATACATCTATCCTCGGGATATTGTAAGCATGTGAAATGTTGCTCAGTTTCGAACTCACAAGTAAGATAGACATCAGGAATGTTTCTACCCTCAAACGATGGAATATTAAATTTCAGTTTAGGAATATGGTCATAATCTCGTACCTGAGGTGGTGGTTAGCCCTACCTTTGCGATTATATGCATGAGGACAACCTGGTGGTGGTGCTAGTGGTTGCACGTAGTTCTGATTTGACACAACCTCGTCCTCGTAATCACCCTCGTATTCGTCGTACTCGTCGACAGTAGCAGTAGGAGCCGCCGAAGCATCAGCAGTAGTTGCGGCGACACAACAATGTTCGCCGGGCACAAGGGGAACACGCTTTGCTCCTCCTACTTGATTGGAGCGACGTGGAGGTGGTTGTTGTTGTTGCTGCTGCTGCTGTTGTTGTCGTTGTTGTAGAGGTGCGACAGGTGCAACCGGTGGTGCTTGTGGAAGACGCACGAGCAGTTCATTAAACTTGCCATCTAGCTTTGTTTCAAACGTCTTCTCAATGCCATCGATCTTCTCCATGGCCTCTTCAAATCTTTTCAGCACATCTTGCACCTGTTCAATCATCATTGTTGAAATTTATCATGTAACGCCTTGTTTGTCATGTTCTCCCAGTCAGTCTCACCGGCTTGTGTTCCTGCCATGGTTACCAACAGTAGAAACACACAAGAATGTGGTCCTACAAACTACTAGGAAGTGGTGGTGTTGTGGTGGAGAATCACACAAATCCGTTAAGCCAATTTCAAATTCTTACCCGTTCTTACCAAGTAGCAGGTGGTGATCGGCACCCGTGGTAGTCAAAACTTGTCAAAGCTTCGATAGAGCGATTGCCGGATGGTATCAAACGCACGACGTAGATGTATGTGGAGTTGGTAATATGGTCGCAAAAAAGGTCAGCAATAATCAATTCAGGGATGCAAAGTTGAATAAACGCTCAAAGACGGTACTATGCTGGTCCTAGGCTAGACCGTGCTAAGACACGAGCCTAGAACACTAGCAAAATCATGGCGTTGCACGTAAACAAAGGAGGAGCACATTCTGGAAAAAAAATCTTTTTTTGCTTGTTTGCCTCTTTTTTTTGCTCCGCAACAAATTTTTTCCAAATAAGTCTACAAATGGTCTAAAAACTGCCTAGCCAGAATTTTCCAGACTTAGTTCTTTTTAAATTGGAACTATTTTTCTTCTGCGGGTGGCATGGAAGTTGGGGTCCGACTTGGCCACGACTCATAGTATGGCGTGATCTGGAACTCGAAAACAAAGGAACAAATACTCGACTCGGACTGGTGGCGGAGATGAATCTGGTGGAACTCAGACTAGTGGCAGATATATGTCGGGGTGGTGGAACATGGACTGGTGACGAATTTGCAATGGAGGTGGACTCGGATTGGCCTGATGGCGGTGGATTAGTATGGGAGGTGGACTCGTGTGGGCAGCGGATATGCGATGGTGGTATATGGAAGCGATGATGACGATGGTGCGGCGGTGGCGTGACAACTTGTGAATAGAACTCGGAACTCTAAAGGATTAGACACTAAGACCAGGAACCTGATACGACGATGCAACCGCAAATTCAACAAAGAAAAATACTGAAAAGATTATGCAATGGCTCAGACCGATTTGGATATGATGAACTAACCTAATTTTTTGGCTTTTTTGTAGACTGTAGGTAGGAAGACCATATGCAATCTAGATTACGAAAAACTGGTAAAATCTCACCGAGCAACTTGGAAATCTGATACCACTTGATAGAGGCAAAGTTGACCCATCGGAGTAGACTTTGAAGATCCGACTACGAACGTGCAAGGATGTCGCGTCTTATCAACCTCTAAACCAACTCCGAGAGGTTATTGACCACGCCGGAGCATGATCAGTGTGACGCCCCCGATTCAATCGTACACTAATCATACACACAAACGTGTACGATCAACATCATGGACTCATGGGAAGATATCACAACACAACTCTAAAAATAAAATAAGTCATACAAGCATCATAATACAAGCCAGGGGCCTCGAGGGCTCGAATACAAGTGCTCGATCATAGACGAGTCAGCGGAAGCAACAATATCTGAGTACAAACATAAGTTAAACAAGTTGCCATAAGATGGCTAGCACAAACTGGGATACAGATCGAGAGAGGCGCAGGCCTCCTGCCTGGGATCCTCCTAACTACTCCTGGTCGTCATCAGCGGCCTGCACGTAGTAGTAGGCACCTCCAGTGTAGTAGGAGTCGTCATCGACGGTGGCGTCTGGCTCCTGGGCTCCGGCATCTGGTTGCGATAACCAGGTAGAAGAGAAAGGGGGGAAAGAGGGAGGAAAGCAACCGTGAGTACTCATCCAAAGTACTCGCAAGCAAGGAGCTACACTACATATGCATGGGTATATGTGTAAAGGGCCATATCGATGGACTGAACTGCAGAATGCTAGAATAAGAGGGGGATAGCTAATCCTGTCGAAGACTACGCTTCTGGCCACCTCCATCTTGCAGCATGTAGGAGAGAGTAGATGGTAAGTTCACCAAGTCGCATCGCATAGCATAATCCTACCCGGCGATCCCCTCCTCGTCGCCCTGTTAGAGAGCGATCATCGGGTTGTATCTGGCACTTGGAAGGGTGTGTTTTATTAAGTATCCGGTTCTAGTTGTCATAAGGTCAAGGTACAACTCCCGGGTCGTCCTTTTACCGAGGGACACGGCTATTCGAATAGATAAACTTCCCTGCAGGGGTGCACCACATAACCCAACACACTCGATCCCATTTGGCCGGACACACTTTTCTGGGTCATGCCCGGCTGCGGAAGATCAACATGTCGCAGCCCTACCTAGGCACAACAGAGAGGTCAGCACACCGGCCCGATAGTATAGCACAGCAGACGGACAAGAATGTAGGGCCACTGATGGAAAACTAGCATCCTATACTAAGCATGTAGGATTGCAGGTAAAGGTAACAACAGTAGTGGCAAAGACAGGCTATGCAGCATAATAGGATTAACGGAAAGCAGTAACATGCTACACTACTCTAATGCAAGAGTATAGAGAAGAATAGGCGATATCTGGTGATCAAGGGGGGCTTGCCTGGTTGCTCTGGCAAGTAGGAGAGGTCGTCAACTCCGTAGTCGAACTAGGCAGCAGCAGCGTCGGTATCGGAGTCTAGCGAGAGAAGAGGGGGAAGAAACAAAAAATATAATGCAAACATATGCATGACATGACAATGAGCGTTGTTAGTGAGGCCCAATCACGGTAGTAGGTGATACCGGCGAAGGGGGGAAACATCCGGGTAAGTATTCCCAGTGTTTCGCGTTTTCGGAGAGATGAACCGGAGGGGGAGAGTTGCGTGTTCGATATGTTAGGGGTGTGTGGTGAACGAACAAGCTGTGTATCCGGAATCATCTCGTCGTTCTGAGCAACTTTCATGTAGAAAGTATTTTCATCCCAGATACGGATTATTTTATATGATTCTCTAAAGTTTTAATCATTTTCTGAATTTAATTATTTATTTAAATCCAACATTATCCCGAACAGTGAATGATGACGCAAGCATGACATCAGAGTGATGTCAGCAGGTCAAATGGTCGGTTGACCAGTCAAACCAGACAGGTGGGTCTAGTGGGACCCACATGTCATTGTCAGGGGCACTAACAGGAGGGTTTAGACTAACTAAATGGGTTAATTAGAGGTAGGGCCCCACATGTCAGTTTAGGTTAATTAATTAGTTTTATTTATAAAAACGTTTTAACTGGTTTAATTACGCGGTGGGGCCCGCATGTTAGTGCCACTGGGCTGCCCCGTCAGCATGTTGACTGGGTCAACCCAGTCATCTGGGCCACCAGGGCCCACTGGCCAGCGACTAAGGGGTGGGGCCCGCTGAGCCACGCAGATGGCCGGCACCGGAGTTGCTGCGGTGGCCTCCCGCGGTGAAGGGCGCCGGCGAGCCACGGGATTTCGCCACGGTGGCCCAAAACGGGCGCGACCAGGTTCTCTGGAACGGCCTCTTCGCGCCGCATCCGATGGAGGGGACCACAACGGCGGGGGTGGCCGGTATGGTCGCCAGCGATAAGGTCGGGCGGATGCCGAGGCTCGGCGAGTTCAAAGGCGAGGCTGCGGGGCACGGTTCACCGCGGGGCTGGGCGCGTTCGAAAGCAGGGGCTCGGGCGCACCCATTCGTGGCCTCAGCTGGGGTTGGGACGGACGGTGTCGCCGACGGCGTCAACCGCGGCGGACGCCGGAGTTCGGTCGAGCTCGGGAACGACGTTGCAGAGGGCAAAACGGCCGGTGTTGGCACCTACAGCACCTACGCGAGCTCACCAAGCGAATGGAGGCACGCTCAGGACCACTGGTCCACCGGAGCCTCGCCGGAGATGAGATCCGCGGCGGAGCATTCGGGCGCTACGGCGACAGCTAGCTAGGGCGCGCGCGAGAGAGAGGAGGAACCGGGGCTCACCGAGCGGCACACACGGTGGCCCTTGGGGGGTTTAGTAGCTGCAGAGTCGTCGCCGGAGTTGGTGAAGAGCGGCGGCGAAGCTTGTCGGAGCAGAGGAGGAAGACGGCGGCGTCGTGGGCGTTGCGGTGGCTCCGGGCTCCAACGGGGTGCACCAGTCGAAGCAGCGGACGACGGCGGACCTTGGGGACACAGTGGGGCGGCGAGGTGGGCACGGTGGCCGTGGCTAGGCCGGAGCCATGGCGGCGGTGGCGCTCGGATGCGGTGGGGAAGGAGCGAGCGGCATGGATCTGAGGGGAGAGGGAGAGGCGCAGTGACCGAGGGCGAGAGCGGGGTGAGTGGGAGGAGGAACCGAGGAGGCGGGGGTGTGGCGACCTTATCCCCTCCTCGACGCCGGCGAGGGGGTCCGGCGGGGACGCGCCCCTATTCCGACCCTGGTCGGGGGAACAGGGAAGGGGAGGGAGCGACTGAGGGAGGCGGGCTGGGCCGGTCGGGCAGGCTGGCAGCGAGCTGGGCCGTCTGGTCCAGGGGGGTCCTTTTCTCTTTTTTTTTTCTTTTGTCTTCTGCTTTTGTATTTTCTTTTCTTTTCCTTTTCTGTTTTATTTAATTTAGGGCATTTAGGTATTTTATAAAATTGTGTCTTCTACACCATAATTACCTATGCCATTTTTGGCACTGCCCGAACATTTTTGTTTCAACTTTTGAAAACTTTTGTTGTTTGACATATTTTGAATTTGACTTTTGAACAGGTTTTGAACTAACGAGAGTTTAGTAACAGTAAACAGAGATGACATGGCATCATTAGGAGAGTTTTACTGTAGCCTAATTATCCGGGCGTTACAAATCTCCTCCACTACAAGAAATCTCGTCCCGAGATTTAGGAGGTAGAAGGAAACGGTGCGGGGTATTCATCACGTAGGTGATCCTCGCGTTCCTAGGTGGCTTCATCTTCAGAATGGTGCGACCACTGGACTTTGAGGAACTTGATCGCCTTCTGACGTGTGCGGCGTTCAGCTTGGTCGAGAATGCGGACCGGATGCTCTTTATAGGAGAGGTCCTGTTGCAATTCGAGCACTTCATGATCCACTGCTCGGATTGGGTCCTTGAAGCATCGGCGGAGCTGTGACACGTGGAACACATCGTGAACCTGAGAAAGGTTCGACGGAAGTTCAAGTTGATTTGCCACTTTTCCACGCCTTTTGAGAATAGTGAATGGGCCAATATAGCGAGGAGCTAGCTTGCCCTTGATCCTGAAGCGGTGAGCACCCTTCATTGGTGTAACTCGAAGATAAGCCTTTTTGCCGGGTTGATAGACCATGTCTTTATGTTTACGGTCATACTGACTCTTCTGACGTGACTGAGAAGTCTTGAGATTCTCACGAATAATGCGGACTTGTTCTTCGGCATGTTAGATAATATCCGGACCAAAGAGTGGACGTTCCCCAGTTTCTGACCAGTTCAGAGGGGTTCAGCACTTTCGTCCATATAACACTTCGAAGGGGGCCATCTTTAGACTAGCTTGATAGCTATTATTATAAGAGAACTCAGCATACGGGAGAGATTCCTCCCATTTCTTGCCGAAGGAAATAACACAAGCTCGAAGCATGTCTTCGAGAACTTGGTTGACACGTTCAACTTGCCCTTGCGACTGAGGATGAAACGCAGTACTGAATGACAGATGAGTTCCCATAGCTTCTTGAAAACTTGCCCAGAATCTTGAAGTGAATAAGCTGCCACGGTCCGAACTGATAACCAATGGAATACCGTGAAGTGAAACAGTTCTGGACATGTAGAGAGTTGCAAGCTGACTAGCAGTGATCGTTTCTTTGACCGCCAGAAAATGTGCAACTTTAGAAAGCCGGTCAATGACGACAAGAATAGCATCATTACCTTTCTACGATTTGGGAAATCCAGTGACGAAGTCCATCTCAACATGGTCCCATTTCCATTCAGGAATAGAGATAGGTTGCAGAGTTCCAGCAGGCCTTTGATGTTCTGCTTTGATACGACGGCAAACGTCACACTCAGCAACATAACGAGCAATGTCTTGCTTCATATTAGACCACCAGAATCTCTGACGGATGTCTTGGTACATCTTTGTACTACCAGGATGGATACATAGAGGCGTATCATGAGCTTCTTTCATAACTTCCTGAGTCATATCCAGGTTTTTCTCTGCACATGGCACCACTAGGCGGCCCTTGAAGTACAAAGTGCCATCATCAGCAATAGTGAAGAAATGAGGGCTTTCCTTCTGCGAGGTAGCGCTTAATCTTGTGGGCTTCAGAGTCATATCCCTGTATTCTCTTGATGGAGTCCAAAAGATCTGGTTCGACAGCCAGGGTATTGAGGGAACCCTGGGAAACAACCCGGAGGTTCATCTTGCGAAACTCCTTAGGAGGGGGAGCGAGTGCACCCGGAGGAACAATATGGAGGTTCAGCTTTCTGAATTCTTCAACAAGCGAGGGCTGAACTTTGTGAACCTGGAGGTGGTTGCAGTAAGACTTGCGGCTCAAGGCATCAGCCATTACATTAGCCTTGCCTGACGTATAGGAAATACCCAAGTCAAAGTCTGCAACAATCTCCATCCATCTCTGCTGACGGAGGTTCAGGTCTGGCTGAGTAAACAGATACTTCAGACTTTGGTGGTCAGTGAAGATCTCGCAATGATTACCGAGAAGGTAATGTCGCCACTGCTTCAGCGCATGAATGACATCAGCAAGTTCGAGGTCGTGAACTGGGTAGTTCTCTTCGTGAGGGCGCAATTGCCGAGAGGCATAAGCAATCACTTTGCGGTCTTGCATTAGGACACAGCCTAATCCTTGACGGGAAGCGTCGCAGTAAATGATGAAGTCCTTCTTAGTATCAGGTGGAGCAAGCACTGGAGCAGAAGTCAACTTGTCTTTGAGTGCCTGGAAACTTTCCTGACATTTGTCTGTCCATTGGAACTTGACTCCCTTATGCAACAGGTTAGTCAGAGGCCTGGCGATCTTGGAGAAGTTCTCGACGAATCGACGGCAATAGCTGGCGAGACCGAGAAAACTTCTGACTTGCTTAACGTTCTTGGGAGGAGTCCAATCAAGGATAGCCTGGACTCGTTCAGGGTTGACGGCAATACCATCCTTAGAGATGACATGCCCAAGATAGGTTACTTCGGGTAGCCAGAATTCACATTTGGAGAACTTGGCATATAGTTGATGCTCTCGTAGCTTTTCCAGCACAAGACGAAGATGTTCAGCATGTTCCTCTTCGTTCTTGGAAAATACCAGGATATCATCCAGATAAACCACGATGAACTTGTCGAGGTAATCCATGAATATATAGTTCATCAGACGAGAGAAGGTGGCTGGAGCATTGGTTAAACTGAAAGACATGACGGTGTACTCGTATGAACCATATCGAGTCACGAAGGCGGTCTTTGGGATATCCTCTTCACGAACACGGATCTGGTGGTAACCCAACCTCAAGTCGAGTTTAGAGAACACTGATGAATCAGCCAGTTGATCATACAGATCATTGATCCGAGGAAGAGGATACTTATTCTGAATGGTAGCTTGGTTTATAGGACGGTAGTCTTGGACCAATCGGTTTGTCCCATCCTTCTTCTTGACAAAGAGAGAAGGTGCTCCCCAAGGAGAGCAACTTGGGCGAATGAATCCTTTGCGAAGAGATTTGTCGATTTCCTCCTTAAGCTCAAGGAGTTCATGCGGCGGCATCTTGTAGGGTCGCTTGGCTATAGGAGTGGTGCCTGGTTTCAAGTCGATGATGAATTCGACAGCTCTAGCAGGGGGAATCCCTGGAAGTTCTTCAGGAAAGACTTCGAGGAATTCACGCACGACGGGAATGTTTTCAATGCCCTCGAGTGGTGCAGCGTTCAATGCATTCAATGCATAGAGCCTTGCCTCGGCATTTTGCACCAGATGAGCTTGGTAAGTAACTATTTCATCTGAAGGGTGTAGTAGATGGACGGTCTTAGTGGCGCAAACTATAGAAGCAGTATGCGCTTTCAACCAATCCATCCCCAAAATGAGGTCGATGTTAGACGACTTCAGGATAATGGGAGAGGCATAGAATTCCAGCCCTTCGATTTCCACGGGGACGTCGATGCCAACCATGGAGGTTTGACACTGTCCCACAGGGGTTTTGACCACTACCGAGGTGTTCATCTCCTCACATTTAATGTCATGCTTGTATGAAAAATCTTCTGACATGAATGAATGCGATGCACCTGTATCAAATAAAACGGATGCTGGTACTGAATTTACGAGGAGTGTACCCATCACAGTAGTAGGCTGGTCTTGAGCTTCGTTCAGATGTCACGCCCAAGATGCGACCCTATCCTAAAGGAACATGAAGGTCCCACCAAAGGATAGAAGCGCATCTTGAAGACGCTTTTGCAAGGTGGATATCATTACATCAACATTACATAATATTTGGGGATACATACAAGGCATACAAATGCCGCAAGAATACAATAATACATCATACATAAGATCAACATCCGACTACGGATGAAACACAAACAGAAACTCCAACGACATCCACCCTGCTAGCCCAGGCTGCCGACCTGGAACCTATCCCCTGATCGAAGAAGAAGCAGAAGAAGAACTCCAAAACAAGTAACACCGCTCTCGCGTCATGATCATCGCACAACCTGTACCTGCAACTGGTGGTGTAGTAATCTGTGAGCCACGAGGACTCAGCAATCCCATTACCATGGGTATCAAGACTAGCAAAGCTTAAAGGGAAAGGAATGGATAAGGTGGTGAGGTTGCAGCAGCGACTAAGCATGTATGGTGGCTAACTTACGCACATAAGAGCGAGCAGAGAAGCAATGGAACGGTCGTGAAACTAGCAATGATCAAGAAGTGATTCTGAACTCCTACTTACGGCAAACATAACCCAGAAACCGTGTTCACCTCCCGCACTCCGCCGAGAAGAGACCATCACGGCTACACACGCGGTTGATGCGTTTTAATTAAGGTCAAGTGTCAAGTTCTCTACAACCGGATATTAACAAATTCCCATCTGCCACATAACCGCGGGCACGGCTTTCGAAAGATAATACCCTGCAGGGGTGTCCCAACTTAGCCCATTATAAGCTCTCACGGTCAACGAAGGATATTCCTTCTCCCGGGAAGACCCGACCAGTCTCGGAATCCCGGTTACAAGACATTTTGACAATGGTAAAACAAAACCAGCAAAGCCGCCCGGATGTGCCGACAAATCCCGATAGGAGCTGCACATATCTCGTTCTCAGGGCACACCGGATGAGCCAGACGTCGGGTTGGCATAGACCCTGGTTGCCCAGGGGGCGCCGGACATCGCTCGGTTTGGACCAGCACTTGGAGAAGCACTGGCCCGGGGGGTAAAATAAGATGACCCTCGAGAGAGCGACTCCCTAGGGAAAAGAAATAGGCTAGGCAAATGGTAAAACCAAGGTTGGGCCTTGCTGGAAGAGTTTTATTCAAGGCGAACTGTCAAGGGGGTCCCATAAATCACCCAACCGTGTAAGGAACGCAAAATCCGGGAACATAACACCGGTATGACGGAAACTAGGGCGGCAAGAGTGGAACAAAACACCAGGCATAAGGCCGAGCCTTCCACCCTTTACCAAATATATAGATGCATTAAAATAATATAAGAGATATTGTGATATCCCAACATAAACATAATCCAACATGGAGCAATCTTCATCTTCACCTGCAACTAGCAACGCTATAAGAGGGGCTGAGCAAGCGGTAACATAGCCAAACAACGGTTTGCTAGGAAGGGTGACAAAGGTTAGAGGTTCATGGCAAATTGGGAGGCTTGAGGAAGCAAGTGAATAGGTAGCGCAGCAAAGCGATAGAACGAAGCAACTAGCATAGCAATGATAGTAATGAGATCCAAGGTGACGGTCATCTTGCCTGAAATCCCGCTAGGAAGAAGAACGAATCCATGAAGAAGATGAAGCCACGAAGACGAACGAATCCTCACGATCGCAACGACACGGGAACTATCGAGAAGAAGCACACAACAAGGTAAACACACCACACATGAACAAGGCATGATGCTCAACCAAGAATGATGCATGACAAGGCTATATGAAGCTACACATGGCAAGAGATGAAGCATACAAGAGCAACACATCAAGGCAAGTTTAAATGAGGCCGGAAACAACATATAACAATTCCGGTAAGTCCTCATATGCAAATTTCGAAATTGGTCCAGAACTGAATAAGCTTTATATTCAAGTTGTTAAACAGCAAGTTAAAGAGCACCATGATGATCTACACGAAATTCTAGTCAAGTTACATATAAAGTTCATTAGATTCGGAGCTACGGCCTAGAAGATATGAGCAAAACAAGTTAAACATGGCATTGATGCAAAATGCATACAAACATCAAGCAAACACCTCAAAACAAGGATGCAACATGATAATATGAAAGTACATGCAAATCTAAGCAAGTTTCATATAGAGCATGCTCAAAACGGAGCAACGGTGCAACACATACACTCCAAACCAGATATAACAACAATCTGACGAAAACAACAACTAGGCATAAAACAAGCATCAAAACGATATGCTACAGCACCTCAATATGAAAACAAAAGGCATGGACATGATGTACAGGTAAAGCAAAACAAAACATGAACACTGAGCTATCTCCAGAAATCACTAGAACATGCTCAAAAGGATATGGCAAGATTGCAAATAATAACAGGTTCACAGACTTGGCAGAATTACTGGACATGACAGAAATAGCATCAGGCAGCAATGTTCAGAGCACGAAATCAACAAGCTACAGGAACTTAACATGGCAAACCAAGGCATGGCATGAATCTACTCAAAGCATATAACAAAAGTCCCTTACTGACCATAAGCCATAAAGGACCAGAAGGTATGATGGCAAGCATGTAAACATAGCAAGTTTTGTTAACAGGTTCCAGACTTGGCAGAAAACAGAGCATGGCAGAAACAATAATATGAAGGCATCTTGGTGAGCTTGATGCACTCACTACAAAGCAATGCATGACAAAACAAGCATACCTACAGCGAGATGGCATGTTTAAGAAGCTATCCATAGCAAGAGAAAATACATAGCATGTATGGATCAATTACAACAAGCTTGGCAATATTGCATATCATGTTAAGAATCTGCCAGAAATATTTTATAGCAAAAGTAGAGCAAGATTGAGTCATGCTATGGCACTCCATAATTGCAACCAAGGGCAGGAATGGATCAATTACAACAATATCTACAAAACATCCTTACTGAACATCTCCAAAAATATGCATGGATCTCTCTGTAGCATCAAGTTTACATGGCAACAAAGTAACAGCAGACAAAGACACAGAAATTACCAAGTCCCTGAAATCAGAAACATTACGGGGCCTAGTTTGCATGCTTGTGCTAGTCCCCACAGAGATCAAAAACTACATGGCATACACCACTGGAAAGATGGCATGGCATACAACAAAACACATGTAAAGCTCATACTTATAAGATGCACAGATTAAATGATACAAAAATAACAAATCTCCAAGTTCTGCTAAGAACCAGAAGATAACAGCAACTAGCACTCTTGCAACGATGATTAGGGCATCAAGATGGACCCTAATGAACATGGTGCAATGGAACAAAATGTAGAGCATCACGAGGCGAACATTTTGACATATTAGACGCGCGAAACGGAGCTACATGTGAGGAGTTATTATGCAGAGAACATGGCATGATAATGTAAAAAATACTGGGACTTAGAAATATTTCGGGGTCAACCTCGTGTACGCACGGAAAACGATGGGCGGTGGAACTCGCCGGAGACGAGGCAGAGGCAGCGCTGGGAGGCACGGGGAGGCGGCCCCGGCCCGGATCTGGCCAGATCCGGCCGGCGCCGAGCTGGGACGGCGGCGGATGGGCGGCGCCGGCGACTTGGCGGGGCGGGGAGGTACGCCGGGCGACGGGCGGCCGCGGCGGAGGAGGCGAAGGCGGCGCACGCCGGTGGGGCGGCGAGCCGCGAGCTCGGGCGCCGGCGTGGGAGGCGCGCGCGGAGGCGGCGGGGTCCGGCGCGGCGGCGGCGGGCGGCGAGGGCGAGGCGACGGCGATGGCTGGCGGGCTCGGGCGGCGAGGCGGCGGGCGCGCGCCGGCCGGCGGGGGCGCGGGCGAGCGGGCGCGGGATCGGGCCCGCGCGGGCCCCGGATGGGCTCCGCGGGCCGCGGCGGCGATGAGACGGCGGCGGGTGACGTGTCGCCTCGCGATTGGTCCGGGCGACGTGGCCGGCGGACATGTCCGGCGCGGGAGGATTGTGTCCGGCGGCGCGGAGGGAAGAATGTTTGGGTTCATCTGCGCGAAAAAGGAAGGGGAGGGTCTATATATAGGTAGAGGGAGCTAGGAGAGTCCAAACGAGGTGCGGTTTTCGCCCACGCGATCGTGATCGAACGACCGAGAGCATGGCGGAGACTTAGAGGGGTTTTGGGGCTGGTTTTCAGGGGGTTTTGCTGCAACACACAAAAGGATTTTGCGGATGCCCGGTTAACCGTTGGAGCACCGAACGACCTCCAAATGGAACGAAACTTGACCGGTGGTCTATCGGTGGTATACCAAGGCCACTTGACAAGCCTCGGTCCATTCCGAGAACGTTCAACACCCGCACACGAAAAGAAACAAGAGGGGTGCGCCGAAGGAGATGGGAGTGCCGGATTGCAAAACGGACAACGGGGAAAATGCTCGGAAGCATGAGACGAACACGTATGCAAATGCGATGCACATGATGACATGATATGAAATGCAGATGATGACATGGCAAAATGCAACACGCGAGCAAATGACATGGCAAGGACGGCGAATAACTGGCAGACACCTGGCGCAACGGATCCGGGGCGTTACAACACTCCTCCACTAACAAGAGATCTCGTCCCGAGATCTTAGGACCGAGACGGAAGGGAAACAAAGGGATGAGGTTAAATAAGAACAAGAGAGAGAGGCTGAACAAAGTCGAGAATATCCGAAAAGAAGAGAGGAGCGACGAGAATGACGATAATCAAATGCTCACGGAATCAGGTAGAATCTGGAACCACTCCGGTTAGAACGAAATAAGAAAACGTATACGACTGAAAGGATTAAGGCAGCACTCCGGCTGAAACATTGATGAATAGAACATGAACTTGAGAAATGGGATGATACCTGACTTGAGGAACAACACAAAATCTCCGGAAGACTTGAATTAATAGAATGAGAAGAACGGGAAGAAAATGACAACTTGTGCCACGAATGAAATAGAAAGCAACCTAAGTAGAAAGGATTGAACGGAGTTGTTGGAAATTCAATAACAAAAGAATAAGCTTGTTGTGGACTTATAGATAACAACTCAAGATCATAAGGTGATAACCGACCGCAAGCGGAAAATATTGCGTAGCTGAGAAGAACGAAGAAATACAAAACTCCACTTCAAGAGAAAACAGAGAATTATTTGCACTTCGAGACACGAGAAGAAAGATACTTGAACTCCACCGACAAAATCTTGATGAACTCTTGAAGAATGAATTAAATCATGAAGAACCACCATGAAGAACTCCGGTAACAAAAGAATGCTGAGATAAAATGAAGGAAGAAAGAATAAGATGAGCCTTGCGGTGATTTAGATGGAGGTTCCGACGAAATCGGCGAGAAGCTTAAAAATCCGGGAAAGAAAAGATGAAAACACTTTGAACCGAGAATGTGATAAGATGAACAATCTCCAAAAGAAGAGAGAAAAACCACTTGAAGAAAGAAAAATAAGGATTACGTTATGCTTATCCTCCACCGATTAAATCGATGAGAAACAATGGATTTGCATACCACTTATTCGCGTTGGAAAGGATTAAAGGGAGATATAGCGCCAAAACTTGAGAAAATCTTTGTGAACCACCGGTAGGATTTGGAAAGAACGACTTAATTGATATGATAGCGTCAGAAAGAATCTTAACGAACCACCGTTAGAATTCAAAACTGACTGACGAAGGAGGATGACTCACCGGGAAAATAGGAAAAGCACGAATATCCATGAGGGAATCAAGATGCAATTGAAAGAAGAGATCGCGAGCTGATGAAGCATGCTTGAACGCAGCACCGGAAGAATATGAAGACGAACGAAAGGCATGAATATAGAATGATCGGAGAACGGATTAGAAAACTTAGAAGGACGAAATATTCTGAAATAGATGGCCTTCCGATGATCGAGAGAGAAAGCAACTCCTGAAATGCGTCGGGTGGGTGAAAAGAATTGCACGACTAGAAACAATTGAGAGGATAACGTCAAGCTAGCGACATGAATCTTCGGGAGAACGGACATGATTTAAGAGAAACTCTTCTCGGTCTTCGAATGTTGAGAAAGATGACGAGAAAACACCAAAATTGATGAGATACTCCGGGAGAATGAAAATCGAAGAGGTAGAGTCAACAATGAAAATATTTTGAAATTGATCTTGGAAAGGCATCTGACTGATGAAATTCATTCTTACGTCAGACTTCGAAAAGGATTTGAGAATATCTCCGAAAAATTAGAAGAGTCAGGTAAGATCCTGGGAAAAGACCTGTGGGTTAGGGTCCGTTGAAAAGAAACGCCGTTCAGAAAGGATTGTTGAGGAGATAGATGATGCACCGGAATAATTGAAACATTTGAATGAGGTGACACCCTCGAATTAATTCGAACACAGACGAATATCCTGAGATGTCTTCATCACTCCGGAACGATTAAATGATGAGAGGGGAACGAGCAACGGGAAACATTTGAGCCAAGGAAAGAAAATAATCACCACCAAAAAATTGGAATTGAATCCACCGGAGAAGAAAAGAGATGAAGAATGTCGAACAAGGCAAAAATTCACCGGTAGAAATAATTGAGGAAAGACAGAAGATACTCCGCACGAATGAAATAGGTGCTTGAATAGCGGCTCAGACTCCGGGAATAAAAGGGGTGGGAGGGCGGGAAAAACAACGACAACTTGGAAGGGGAAATCGATGAATAGCTTTGAGGAGAAAAAGCATCGGTTGAAATCATTGAGGAGAGAATGCAAAGACTTCGCACTTGTAGAATGGATACTCGATTACAGACTCCGGTTCCGAGAAGAAGAAGGGAGGGTGGGTGGTAAAAACCAAGGACAACTTCGGACAGGGAAACAACATCGGAAGAGAAATAACTGAGGACTGATCTCACAACAAATGACGAGGACCGAAAACACTCGAAGAGAAATGCGCCGGATTGAAAAAGGATGGACAACGAACGAAAACTAACCACGTGATCCTAAGAAAAATTTGAAGGGGAAGAGAAGTAAGTCGAAACACCTACGTCAAGATTTCTCACCAGAGCGACGAAGGGGCAGAGGAGTAAAAAGAATTCCTACTCTCCGATATAACTAGACTCCGAAAAAGTTTTCCTTCTAGACTCAACAACGGCCAAACTACACGATCAATCAAGGGGGGCTCCTAGGTCGGTCGAGGCTCTGATACCAACTTGTCACGCCCAAGATGCGACCCTATCCTAAAGGAACACGAAGGTCCCACCAAAGGATAGAAGCGCATCTTGAAGACACTTTTGCAAGGTGGATATCATTACATCAACATTACATAATATTTGGGGATACATACAAGGCATACAAATGCCGCAAGAATACAACAATACATCATACATAAGATCAACATCCGACTACGGATGAAACACAAACAGAAACTCCAACGACATCCACCCTGCTAGCCCAGGCTGCCGACCTGGAATCTATCCCCTGATCGAAGAAGAAGCAGAAGAAGAACTCCAAAACAAGTAACACCGCTCTCGCGTCATGATCATCGCACAACCTGTACCTGCAACTGGTGGTGTAGTAATCTGTGAGCCACGAGGACTCAGCAATCCCATTACCATGGGTATCAAGACTAGCAAAGCTTAAAGGGAAAGGAATGGATAAGGTGGTGAGGTTGCAGCAGCGACTAAGCATGTATGGTGGCTAACTTACGCACATAAGAGCGAGCAGAGAAGCAATGGAACGGTCGTGAAACTAGCAATGATCAAGAAGTGATTCTGAACTCCTACTTACGGCAAACATAACCCAGAAACTGTGTTCACCTCCCGCACTCCGCCGAGAAGAGACCATCACGGCTACACACGCGGTTGATGCGTTTTAATTAAGGTCAAGTGTCAAGTTCTCTACAACCGGATATTAACAAATTCCCATCTGCCACATAACCGCGGGCACGGCTTTCGAAAGATAATACCCTGCAGGGGTGTCCCAACTTAGCCCATTATAAGCTCTCACGGTCAACGAAGGATATTCCTTCTCCCGGGAAGACCCGATCAGTCTTGGAATCCTGGTTACAAGACATTTCGACAATGGTAAAACAAAACCAGCAAAGCCGCCCGGATGTGCCGACAAATCCCGATAGGAGCTGCACATATCTCGTTCTCAGGGCACACCGGATGAGCCAGACGTCGGGTTGGCATAGACCCTGGTTGCCCAGGGGGCGCCGCACATCGCTCGGTTTGGACCAGCACTTGGAGAAGCACTGGCCCGGGGGGGTAAAATGAAGATGACCCTCGAGAGAGCGACTCCCAAGGGAAAATAAATAGGCTAGACAAATGGTAAAACCAAGGTTGGGCCTTGCTGGAAGATTTTATTCAAGGCGAACTGTCAAGGGGGTCCCATAAATCACCCAACCGTGTAAGGAACGCAAAATCCGGGAACATAACACCGGTATGACGGAAACTAGGGCGGCAAGAGTGGAACAAAACACCAGGCATAAGGCCGAGCCTTCCACCCTTTACCAAATATATAGATGCATTAATAATATAAGAGATATTGTGATATCCCAACATAAACATAATCCAACATGGAGCAATCTTCATCTTCACCTGCAACTAGCAACGCTATAAGAGGGGCTGAGCAAAGCGGTAACATAGCCAAACAATGGTTTGCTAGGAAGGGCGACAAAGGTTAGAGGTTCATGGCAATTTGGGAGGCTTGAGAAGCAAGTGAATAGGTAGCGCAGCAAAGCGATAGAACGAAGCAACTATCATCGCAATGATAGTAATGAGATCCAAGGTGACGGTCATCTTGCCTGAAATCCCGCTAGGAAGAAGAACGAATCCATGAAGAGGATGAAGCCACGAAGACGAACGAATCCTCACGTTCGCAACGACACGGGAACTATCGAGAAGAAGCACACAACAAGGTAAACACACCATGAACAAGGCATGATGCTCAACCAAGAATGATGCATGACAAGGCTATATGAAGCTACACACGGCAAGAGATGAAGCATACAAGATCAACACATCAAAGCAAGTTTAAATGAGGCCGGAAACAACGTATAACAATTCCGGTAAGTCCTCACATGCAAATTTCGAAATTGGTCCAGAACTGAATAAACTTTATATTCAAGTTGTTAAACAGCAATTTAAAGAGCACCATGATGATCTACATGAAATTCTAGTCAAGTTACATATAAAGTTCATTAGATTCGGAGCTACGGCCTAGAAGATATGAGCAAAACAAGTTAAACATGGCATTGATGCAAAATGCATACAAACATCAAGCAAACACCTCAAAACAAGGATGCAACATGATAATATGAAAGTACATGCAAATCTAAGCAAGTTTCATATAGAGCATGCTCAAAACGGAGCAACGGTGCAACACATACACTCCAAACCAGATATAACAACAATCTGACGAAAACAACAACTAGGCATAAAACAAGCATCAAAACGATATGTTACAGCACCTCAGTATGAAAACAAAAGGCATGGACATGATGTACAGGTAAAGCAAAACAAAACATGAACACTGAGCTATCTCCAGAAATCACTAGAACATGCTCAAAAGGATATGGCAAGATTGCAAATAATAACAGGTTCACAGACTTGGCAGAATTACTGGACATGACAGAAATAGCATCAGGCAGCAATGTTCAGAGCACGAAATCAACAAGCTACAGGAACTTAACATGGCAAACCAAGGCATGGCATGAATCTACTCAAAGCATATAACAAAAGTCCCTTACTGACCATAAGCCATAAAGGACCAGAAGGTATGATGGCAAGCATGTAAACATAGCAAGTTTTGTTAACAGGTTCCAGACTTGGCAGAAAACAGAGCATGGCAGAAACAATAATATGAAGGCATCTTGGTGAGCTTGATGCACTCACTACAAAGCAATGCATGACAAAACAAGCATACGTACAGCAAGATGGCATGTTTAAGAAGCTATCCATGGCAAGAGAAAATACATAGCATGTACGGATCAACTACAACAAGCTTGGCAAGATTGCATATCATGTTAAGAATCTGCCAGAAATATTTTATAGCAAAAGTAGAGCAAGATTGAGTCATGCTATGGCACTCCATAATTGCAAACAAGGGCAGGAATGGATCAATTACAACAATATCTACAAAACATCCTTACTGAACATCTCCAAAAATATGCATGGATCTCTCTGTATCATCAAGTTTACATGGCAACAAAATAACAGCAGACAAAGACAGAAATTACTAAGTCCCTGAAATCAGAAACATTACGGGGCCTAGTTTGCATGCTAGTGCTAGTCCCCACAGAGATCAAAAAAATACATGGCATACACCACTGGAAAGATGGCATGGGTACAACAAAACACATGTAGAGCTCATACTTATAAGATGCACAGATTAAATGATACAAAAATAACAAATCTCCAAGTTCTGCTAAGAACCAGAAGATAACAGCAACTAGCACTCTTGCAACGATGATTAGGGCATCAAGATGGACTCTAATGAACACGGTGCAATTGGACAAAATGTAGAGCATCACGAGGCGAACATTTTGACATATTACACGCGCGAAACGGAGCTAAATGTGAGGAGTTATGATGCAGAGAACATGGCATGATAATGTAAAAATACTGGGACTTGGAAATATTTCGGGGTCAACCTCGTGTACGCACGGAAAACGATGCGCGGTGGAACTCGCCGGAGACGAGGCAAAGGCAGCGCTGGGAGGCACGGGGAGGCGGCCCCGGCCCGGATCTGGCCGGATCCTGCCGGCGGCGAGCTGGGACGGCGGCGGATGGGCGGCGCCGGCGACTTGGCGGGGCGGGGAGGCGCGCCGGGCGGCCGGCGGCCGCGGCGGAGGAGGCGAAGGCGGAGGGGCGGGCAGCGCACGCCGGCGGGGCGGCGATCCGCGGGCTCGGGCGCAGGCGTGGGAGGCGCGCGCGGAGGCGGCGGGGTCCGGCGCGGCGGCGGCGGGCGGCGAGGGTGAGGCGACGGCGATGACTGGCGGGCTCGGGCGGCGAGGCGGCGGGCGGGCGCTGGCGGGCGGGGGCGCGGGCGCGGGTCGGGCCCGCGCGGGCCCTGGATGGGCTCCGCGGGCCGCGGCGGCGGTGAGACGGCGGCGGGTGACGTGTCGCCTCGCGATTGGTCCGGGCGACGTGGCCGGCGGAGATGTCCGGCACGGGAGGATTTTGTCCGGCGGCGCGGAGGGAAGAATGTTAGGGTTCATCTGCGCGAAAAAGGAAGGGGAGGGTCTATATATAGGTAGAGGGAGCTAGGAGAGTCCAAACGAGGTGCGGTTTTCGCCCACGCGATCGTGATCGAACGACCGAGAGCATGGCGGAGACTTAGAGGGGTTTTGGGGCTGGTTTTCAGGGGGTTTTGCTGCAACACACAAAAGGATTTTGCGGATGCCCGGTTAACCGTTGGAGCACCAAACGACCTCCAAATGGAACGACACTTGACTGGTGGTCTACCGGTGGTATACCAAGGCCACTTGACAAGCCTCGGTCCATTCCGAGAACGTTCAACACCCGCACACGAAAAGAAACAAGAGGGGTGCGCCGAAGGAGATGGGAGTGCCGGATTGCAAAACGGACAACGGGGAAAATGCTCGGAAGCATGAGACGAACACGTATGCAAATGCGATGCACATGATGACATGATATGAAATGCAGATGATGACATGGCAAAATGCAACACGCGAGCAAATGACATGGCAAGGACGGCGAATAACTGGCAGACACCTAGCGCAACGGATCCGGGGCGTTACAGCTTCATTTAGATCAACGTGGTTGGCATGAACACGACCATTAGACTTGGCATTGTTGCTGCGGGGCTGGTTGTTTCCACGACCAGCTGCTGGAAGGGCCAGTTGATTCTGGTTCTGATTCTGATAGCAGTCCCTGGCAAGGTGACTTGGTTGACCACACTTGTAGCACAGACCATTATTGGGAGTGGGAACAGGAGCTCCGGGTGGTGGAGCTTGGAAGTCTTGGCTGCCTAGATGGTGGAGGAGGCAGACGAGGTGCAGCATAGGTCTGCCTTGGGGCAGGCGCATTTGGACGGTACATGCTGTTCGGGATCCATATCTTACGCTTCTGCGAGGGCGGGCCCGAAGATGAGCCCGTGTCACGGTTGCGCCTGTGAGAGCTCTGGTATTCCCGCAGACCAGTTTCGACATTGATGGCCTTGTTCACCAAGGTGACGAAATCAGTAAAGTCATGCACTAGAAGTGCGAGCTTGATGTCAGCTTGAAGGCCATCACGGAACTTCTCCTGTCTGCGTGCATCAGTTGCAATGTCCTCTTCAGCATAGCGAGACAAGTCCAGAAACTCCCGCTGATAAGCTTCAACAGTTTTGTTGCCTTGGGTGAGGTTGTGGAACTCACGCTTCTTCCGGTCCATGACTCCCTAAGGAATGAAGCGGGCACGGAAAGCAGCTTGGAAGTATGGCCAGGTGATGATTGTTCCAGCTGGCAGAGTACGCCTGTGGCTGTCTCACCATTGAGCTGCGGGTCCCCTCAGGAATAAGGAAGCAAAGGTGACATAGCTGGCAGGGGCTACATCGGCAGACTCCATCTCATAGGTGATGTCACGGAGCCACTCATCAGCATCCAGAGGCTGAGTTGAGCTGCGGTACACAGTTGGGTTGACGCGCATGAAATCCTGCAGAGTTACTGGGGTTGGCTGCTGGTTCATATTGGGGCAAGGAAACTGAGCCATCATATTTTCCATGAATTGGCGGTTCAGTTCGAACTGTTGGATCATACCAGCCATGTACTCAGGTGGTGGTGGGGCATTGCCACCACTACCACAACCACCTGGTCTAACCATCCTGCTAATATATAATAGGGGTAGTTCAGCATTGAGAAATTTTGCAAAGACAAGAATCATTCATGATGAAACATGCATAATGAAAGGAGCACGATAGCTACTACATAGTAGTCGGCATAACTTACAAAAGGGGTCATTCATAGAGTTCAGTAGACAGAGTTCAGTACATAGACTAAAACACCATAGGCGGCACACAGGCTCGCGGCGAATGCATCTAACACTAACAAGCAAGCCTACATCAGTCCCAAGATGTACTGTGGAGGTAGGTGTAGCCTGAAAGCTGGTAGTGTCGCATCGGGAACTCCACGTCAGCAACCTGGGGTCCACGAATACTCTGGTGCAGAACCTGACGCTCAGGTGGCAGAAGAGGACTAAGTGCGGGAGAGTAGCCTCCCACATCTGGCCAGCCGACACCCTGGGGCATCACAGTCCTGGCTGGGTAGATCGTAGAACGGGGCAGCTCTCTAGATCAGACAAAGGGGTGCAACAGCGTCAGAGCACGGTAAAGGTGCTGACGGGTGGTGTACAACTCGTGGCGAAGAGCTCGGTTAGCTCGATCCAGCCCATCAGCATGCAGAACCAGGTTCTGATGGTAGAAGGGCTCTCGGGTGACAGTGGAGTAGGCAGCAGTATAGTATCCCTCCGCACCAACATCAGATGCGATAGCAATGTGCCTGAAAGGGGAGGTGTCCAACTCCCGATACTCTCCACGAAGACGTGTCAGAGCAGCATAAGCAGCATCGTGGACAGCCATATCGATGGTCACTCCAACACCATGAGCGGTGTGCAGCACAGTAGTGGAGTCATACTCCCGAGAGTAGAGGTGGACGATGGCACGATACTGCTCCTGGTTAAAGTCCTGGTACTCCTCGTAGACGGTGTACTCAGGGTGCCAGCGATAACCCAGATAGGTCATCATCTCAGCTAGCACAGCAGGTGATCCCGAGGCACCAATGGCCGTCGTGTGGCGCACGACCTACCTCGTGGGTTCCATCTGAAAGCAAAGATGTTTCAAAGGAGTCAAATGACAGTGTGAGAATTGTTCAAAATACTATTCTAAGAAATAACTATGGCTTATCCAACTTTGGGGTGAATGTGGTCACGGGATCCTAGTGTTAGAGTTAGTAAATTCGTTTAACCCGAGTAGAAGAGAGTTCAGAGTCCCAGAGTAAAGGTCGAGGAGTAAAAGATCCTAGTACCACCCAATGGCGACGTGGGCCCGTAAGGCACACAGCCATGTTAGTAAAAGTTTTGTACTGTCTAGACTCGACTTCGGCCAAGGAGTGTGGAAGGGGGATTCCTACAGGCAGTCGGCTCTGATACCAACTTGTGACACCCCCGATTCAATCATACACGCAAACGTGTACGATCAAGATCTGGGACTCACGGGAAGATATCACAACACAACTCTAAAAATAAAATAAGTCATACAAGTATCATAATACAAGCCAAGGGCCTCGAGGGCTCGAATACAAGTGCTCGATCATAGACGAGTCAGCGGAAGCAACAATATCTGAGTATAGACATAAGTTAAACAAGTTGCCATAAGATGGCTAGCACAAACTGGGATACAGATCGAGAGAGGCGCAGGCCTCCTGCCTAGGATCCTCCTAACTACTCCTGGTCGTCATCAGCGGCCTGCACGTAGTAGTAGGCACCTCCAGTGTAGTAGGAGTCGTCGTCGATGGTGGCGTCTAGCTCCTGGGCTCCGGCATCTGGTTGCGATAACCAGGTAGAAGAGAAAGGGGGAAAAGAGGGAGGACAGCAACCATGAGTACTCATCCAAAGTACTCGCAAGCAAGGAGCTACACTACATATGCATGGGTATATGTGTAAAGGGCCATATCGGTGGACTGAACTGCAGAATGCCAGAATAAGAGGGGGATAGCTAATCCTGTCGAAGACTACGCTTCTGGCCACCTCCATCTTGCAGCATGTAGGAGAGAGTAGATGGTAAGTTCACCAAGTAGCATCGCATAGCTCGTCGCCCTGTTAGAGAGCGATCACCGGGTTGTATCTGGCACTTGGAAGGGTGTGTTTTATTAAGTATCCGGTTCTAGTTGTCATAAGGTCAAGGTACAACTCCCGGGTCGTCCTTGTACCGAGGGACACAGCTATTCGAATAGATAAACTTCCCTGCAGGGGTGCACCACATAACCCAACACGCTCGATCCCATTTGGCCGGACACACTTTTCTGGGTCATGCCCGGCCGCGGAAGATCAACACATCGCAGCCCTACCTAGGCATAACAGAGGTCAGCACGCCGGTCTAAATCCTATGCGCGCAGGGGTCAGGGCCCATCGCCCATTGCACACCTGCATGTTGCGTACGCGGCCGGAGAGCAGACCTAGCAACCTCCATTTCAAAGGAAGTCATGTTACGTGGTCCAACCCGGCACGCGCCGCTCAGTCGCTGACGTCACGAAGGCTTCGACCGACTGATACCACGACGTCGAGCGCCCATAACTGTTCCCGCGTAGTTGGTTCGTGCGTATAGACCAAATGGCCAGACTCAGATCAAATACCAAGATCTCGTTAAGCGTGTTAATTGATGTAACCACGGACACCGACCAGGGCCAGGCCCACCTCTCACCTAGGCGGTCTCAACCTGCCCTGTCGCTCTGCGACAAAGATCCACCCAGAGGGCCGTCGGGACAAAGGTCCTTTCAGCCCCCAATCCGTGAATCACTCGCGGGTACTCCTCGAGCCGACCCGACTTTAGTCACCACATGTATCATGTATAAAGTATATAAGTATATACCCGTGATCACCGCCCAAGTGATCACGGCCCGATAGTATAGCACAGCAGACGGACAAGAATGTAGGGCCACTGAAGGAAAACTAGCATCCTATACTAAGCATGTAGGATTGCAGGTAAAGGTAACAACAGTAGTGGCAAAGACAGGCTATGCAGCAGAATAGGATTAACGGAAAGCAGTAACATGCTACACTACTCTAATGCAAGAGTATAGAGAAGAATAGGCGATATCTGGTGATCAAGGGGGGGCTTGCCTGGTTGCTCTGGCAAGTAGGAGAGGTCGTCAACTCCGTAGTCGAACTGGGCAGCAGCAGCGTCGGTATCGAAGTCTAGCGAGAGAAGAGGGGGAAGAAACAATAAATATAATGCAAACATTTGCATGACGATGCATGACATGACAATGAGCGTTGTTAGTGGGGCCCAATCGCGGTAGTAGGTGATACCGGCGAAGGGGGGAAACATCCGGGAAAGTATTCTTGGTGTTTCGCGTTTTGGGAGAGATGAACCGGAAGGGGAAAGTTGCATGTTCGATATGTTAGGGGTGTGTGGTGAACGAACGGGCTGCGTATCCGGATTCGTCTCGTCATTCTGAGCAACTTTCATGTAGAAAGTATTTTCATCCGAGATACGGATTATTTTATATGATTTTCTAAAGTTTTAATCATTTTCTGAATTTAATTATTTATTTAAATCCAACATTATCCAGAACAGTGAACGATGACGCAAGCATGACATCAGAGTGATGTCAGCAGGTCAAATGGTCGGTTGACCAGTCAAACCAGACAGGTGGGTCCAGTGGGACCCACATGTCATTGTCAGGGGCACTAACAGGAGGGTTTAGACTAACTAAATGGGTTAATTAGCGGTAGGGCCCCACATGTCAGTGACTGTTTAGGTTAATTAATTAGTTTTATTTATAAAAACGTTTTAACTGGTTTAATTACGCGGTGGGGCCCGCATGTTAGTGCCACTGGGCTGCCCCGTCAGCATGTTGACTGGGTCAACCCAGTCAACTGGGTCACCAGGGCCCACTGGCTAGCGACTAAGGGGTGGGGCCCGCCGAGCCACGCAGATGGCCGGCGCCGCAGTTGCTCCGATGGCCTCCCGCGGTGAAGGGCGCCGGCGAGCCTCGGGATTTCGCCACGGTGGCCCAAAACGGGCGTGGCCAGGTTCTCTGGAGCGGCCTCTTCGCGCCGCGTCCGATGGAGGGGAGCATGACGGCGGGGGTGGCCGGAATGGTCGCCGGCGATGAGGTCGGGCAGATGCCGAGGCTCGACGAGTTCGAAGGCGAGGCTGCGGGGCACGGTTCACCGCGGGGCTGGGCGCGTTCGAAAGCAAGGGCTCGGGCGCACCCATTCATGGCCTCAGCCGGGGCTGGGACGGACGGTGTCGCCGACGGCGTCAACCGCGGCGGACGCTGGAGTTCGGTCGAGCTCCGGAACGACGTTGCAGAGGGCAAAACGGCCGGCGTTCGGCACCTACAGCACCTACGCGAGCTCACCAAGCGAATGGAGGCACGCTCGGGACCACTGGTCCACCGGAGCCTCGCCGGAGATGAGATCCGCGGCAGAGCATTCGGGCGCTACGGCGACAGCTAGCTAGGGCGCGCGCGAGAGAGAGGAGGAAGCGGGGGCTCACCGAGCGGCACACACGGTGGCCCTTGGGGGGTTTAGTAGCTGCAGAGTCGTCGCCGGAGTTGGTGAAGAGCGGCGGCGAAGCTTGTCGGAGCAGAGGAGGAAGACGGCGGCGTCGTGGGCGTTGCGGTGGCTCCGAGCTCCAACGGGGTGCACCAGTCGAAGCAGCGGACGACGGCGGACCTTGGGGACACAGTGGGGCGGCGAGGTGGGCACGGTGGCCGTGGTTAGGCCGGAGCCATGGCAGCGGTGGTGCTCGGATGCGGTGGGAAAGGAGGGAGCGGCGTGGATCTGAGGGGAGAGGGAGAGGCGCAGTGACCGAGGGCGAGAGCGGGGTGAGTGGGAGGAGGAACCGAGGAGGCGGGGGCGTGGCGACCTTATCCCCTCCTCGACGCCGGCGAGGGGGTCCGGCGGGACGCGCCCCTGTTCCGACCCTGGTCGAGGGAACAGGGAAGGGGAGGGAGCGACCGAGGGAGGCGGGCTGGGCCGGCTGGGCCGGTCGGGTAGGCCGGCAGCGAGCTGGGCCGTCTGGTCCGGGGGGGTCCTTTTCTCTTTTTTTTTCTTTTGTCTTCTGCTTTTGTATTTTCTTTTCTTTTCCTTTTCTGTTTTATTTAATTTAGGGCATTTAGGTATTTTATAAAATTGTGTCTTCTACACCATAATTGCCTATGCCATTTTTGGCACTGCCTGAACATTTTTGTTTCAACTTTTGAAAACTTTTGTTGTTTGACATATTTTGAATTTGACTTTTGAATGGATTTTGAACTAACGAGAGTTTAGTAACAGTAAACAGAGATGACATGGCATCATTAGGAGAGTTTTACTGTAGCCTAATTATTCGGGAGTTACAATCAGCCTGACCACGAGAGTCTATTTTCAGCAAGCAAATGAAGAACAACCAAGAAACCGAGATCGCAATCTGGATATTGCGAATATAAGAGGAAAACTTTATTGATCAAGGTGGGGTTTTGTGACATCTTGCTCTGGTCATTGAACACAAACGAAGTACGTGAAGTTGCAGCTATGGCGAACTTTAATCTAAACAAAACCAAAGTCTAAACGATGCCCTAAGTGTTGTATATATGAAGGAATAAGGGGGAATTTCATGAACCCTTGGAGGAGGGGTCCGAAACAAACCCTAACTCTGTTTCCCCACACATACAAACTGTAAAAATAGCCTATACTAAAGTATTTTGAAATTCCATGGGTCTGGCTCAATAATAAGGTGACGCGGCACCTATAATAGCCTCTGCACGAAATTTATGAAGTAGCATCTTATATATTTCGTCCAAGCCTTCATGCACTCACTACGGTGGCTTCAAAGCCGTGAAGTCATCACTTGAAACTCTGTTCTTGTTTCCCTTGCGCATGCCCTCATCTCCATGCTTGATCTTGCTCCAATGCTTGATCTTGCTCCAATGTTCATCCTTCTTGTCTAAATTAGGCCCTTCATTTATAAACAAAACAACTATATCCAATTTAGGCAGCATCATATTCTCAGGAACATTAGAATCGTTACCAAGAAACGAAAATACCTGATAATTTAATTGGCGTGCGCGAGCTCTAGTAATTAGTTCAGTATATGTAGCTGCAGGGATCGCGGGTGTAACTGTAGTATTGATGTCCTCATCACCCTTATGAGCAATGCCTTGTCATTGCTGCAACAAGAAGAGCAAAGTCATGTCATCGTTGGTTGCTGACATGACACCCTGATCATGTCTAGCACGAGGTCTAGTTGACGCGTCAGACCTTCTAAATCAAGAGAAGGCATAAGTATACGGACCGTCGTGCAAATTTACGCGTCTTCCACCGTGAAGAGACATCGTCACAAAAATCACTGACAATCCTGAGGTACGACAAGTACGGTGGGATCCAACATGAAGACAGCCCAACGATCCACCGGCAACTCCTCGTCGGACGGCTTCTTGCCTCCCGGATCGGACGCTGAGGACGAGAGGTATTGCAGCGCTAGCTCCGCGCTCGGGACGCCTAGCTCCATCGCCACCCTCCGCCCCTCCTCCGACTTCTGGGACCACCAGATGGACCTTCTCATGGACAACCTCATCACTAGCTTTCCTAGGAGCCACCAGTCGAGTCGCCTCCACCAACCGCAGGCACCACGACCAGATCCTCCCACCGTGGCTCTCCTGCGGCCGGTGTTGGGTTTTGATACACCGGCTGTTCTACCACGCACTCATCCTATTGAGGTAGCATTAGCATTTAGTCCCTCCCTTCCG
The DNA here is from genome assembly GCF_018294505.1 of Triticum aestivum. NCBI lineage: Eukaryota > Viridiplantae > Streptophyta > Magnoliopsida > Poales > Poaceae > Triticum > Triticum aestivum. The sequence goes on along the minus strand of NC_057802.1, from coordinate 250,297,719 downwards.
TATTATAAGTCGTTTTGGCTTTTTAGACAAGCTCGAAAAACCAGCAAAGTGACATGTTTACCCCTGTTCCAAAATACTCCTACACAGGTAATTAATAGAGGCAAATTTCAGAATAACACAGGCAAGCGATCCAGCAGATCGGCCTCCCCCAGCAGCTCGTCGCCTCTACCAGGCCATCCCCCCTCCCCTTCAGGTCTCCAGCAGATCGCCGGCGTCGCCCCCAGGTCGTTTCCCTAGGTCGCCCAAGCTCGGCCCAGGCTGTCCTCGTTTCAGGTCGCCGGCACCGCCAATCGCCTCGCTTCAGGTCGCCCAAGCCAGCCGGCGCCGCCTCCCAGATCGAGGTCACCGGCAGCTAATCGCCTCGCTTCAGGTCGCCCAAAGCGCGCTGCCATGGTGGGCGCTCCGAGAGGACGACGACGGCGTCTTCAGGTACCACTCTCCGACCAGGGATATTTGTGGAAAGTGCAGAAAATGTTTGAACTACGAAATTTCGTACTGAATTCTCTAAAATGACTTATAAAACGGAACAGAGGGAGTAGCAAAGTAAATTGCTTGCGTAGATGGATGTGTGGATGCGTTCCATCCCCCTGTTTGGCTTATCATTTCTGCACAATCACACTTGCGGGATAGGGCCAAGTTGTTTCCACGGAAACAAAGATGATTTTTATAGTTGCTAGGAGCAACTGTGCTTGGGGTTGGGGGTATTTTTGGTCACCATTATAGAGTTTACAGCCACTTCTGCGGTTTCAATACTGTGATACTCATCCATTTCTCAACTGGATTACACCTAGCTTTAGTTAACCTTGAATGATTCAAAGCAACACATTGAAATAAAGTGGACAGAATGTAGAAGTAGATGGCTTGCTAGTGCTACTAGCACAACTCTGTAGGTCGTGCATCGTTTGATAAACGATAACTCTAAAATTTGTATCAGGTCTAGATAGTCAGACTCTTTGTGGTCTTCTACATGAAAAGGAAATAAGTAGATGGCCTGCTGTTGCTCCCTTGCTTGATCAAATTGTGTGTTACTCCTTCCGTCTCCAAAAACAAGGCGTATAATTGTTGTCTCAAGTCAAATGGTGCAATGTTTAACCCAAGTTTGTAGAAAAAATTATTAGCATGTAAAAAACAAAATTAGTATCACCAAATAGACAATAAAATATATTTCCATATTATATCTTTTTAGTATTGTATACTCCAAAATGGTCTTATATGTGGGACGGAGGGAGTAGTTGTTAATGGTTTCTTCTACAAATTTGGTCAAATTTTGTACCATTTGACTTGAGACAAAATTTACTGGCCTTCTTTTGGGGGACGGAGGGAGTATAGTATAAATCAATGTGCGTTCTTAGACTGATGTATCTCATTCGAATTATAGGTGGACAACATTGATGAAAGTGACTTATTTGATGATATGGTTCAAGAGATGGAACAGATTTTACTCAATTCAGGGGAGCCCCGTGAAAGTGGACCTTCTACTGATAACCGCGTGAATAATGCTCACCAAAATCAGCATTTCAGAGATGGCAGCACCACTGCCTCTACCTCTGGTACAGATGATGCATATGTATATCCCCTTTCTCGCAATCTTTCGAAAATTGATTCGGTGGAGGTTGTGGGGGCAAAGCAAAGAACAGGGGATGTTTCTTTCGGCGAGCGGATGGTTGGGGTCAAAGAGTACACTGTATACTTGTTGAAAGTGAGGAGTGGCGAAGATGACTGGGAAATTGAGCGTCGATACCGTGAATTTTATGCACTTTATCAACAACTCAAGCTCTTCTTTTCTGAGAAAGGATTGAGTCTTCCACCCCCATGGATAAATGTTGAGAAGGAGTCCAGTAAAATGTTTGGGAATGCATCCGCAGATGTTGTCAATGGAAGAAGTGGTCTTATTCAAGACTGCTTATGCTCTTTGCTCGTCTCTAATTATCCCTTTGGAACACCCTCCCCTCTGGTTAATTTTTTGTCACCGGGGACACCTGCTTATGAACAAAGCTTTTTAAAGATGCTTTTTCCACGATCTTTGAAAAGGCTGAGCAGCGATTTACATACCAAAGATTCAGACTGTAATGGAGCTCTGCACAAGGATTCTACCTCGATGGGCAAGACAATATCACTTGTTGTGGAGGATAGGCCTCAGAAGTCGACTAGACAGTTGTTGGAGTTTCAACACTACAATTGTGCGGGATGTCATAGGCATTTGGATGCTGGACGAACATTGCTGCAAGAACTTGTACAAACTATTGGATGGAACAAGCCTCGGTTTTGTGCTTACACTGGACAGTTATTTTGTGCCTCTTGTCACACAAATGATACTGCGGTTCTGCCAGCAAGAGTTTTACACCACTGGGATTTTTCTTTATATCCAGTTTCCCAGCTAGCAAAAGCATTTTTGGACTCCATCTATGACCAGGTAGAGATACTTACTCTATGTTTTTCTTTAGTTTGTTAATTCTTGTTTATTCATACCATGCCTGGAATGTACCACAGAATATAATAATTTTACTTGTGTGCTTTGCCTTGGCCTTATTAAATGGATTGTTTTTTTTTTCCGTTTTCAGCCTATGCTCTGTGTAAGTGCTGTCAACCCTTTCCTTTTTGCTAAAGTGCCTGCTCTGCTTAACATCATGAGTATCCGGAAGAAAATAGCTGCCATGCTTCCTTGTCTCCAATGTCCTTTTCGGAACTCCATATTTAGAGGATTAGGTGTTCGAAGATACCTTCTTGATGGGAATGACTTTTTTGCGCTTCGTGACCTTGTTGATCTCTCGAAGGGAGCTTTTGCAGGTATTTCTCATCCATGAACTTATATGTTATTGAGTTTGTGACGTTTATCAATTGATGACAGTGTAAAAGATGTACATGTATTTTGTTGCTGGCGAGGTTAAATTTGTTTAGTGTGTGAGAGTTTAGCTGACATGCTTTGGTGGTGGCGTAAAAGATGTACACATGTGTTATGACCGGCATATACTACAGCCCAGGCAATTAGGGGCCTGGCCCAGTTATCTTATCGTTATTAGGGGCTTAGCCCAGTTATCGTATTTGGAGATTATATAAACTCATGTAAGGACCCGTTTTGAGATTAAGCAGAAGCAATCATATTTGCTCGGCTTCCTGAAGGGAGCCGGGAGACCTAACCCTAGCCGCCGCACCCTGCTCGCCCTCTCTCTCGCACACGTGACGACGGCGCCCCAGCGCCGGCGACCTCGCCTTCCTCCTCGCCAAGCCCCCTTCCACCCCTACAACCTATGAGCTAGACCTGGTAGGATCCCAGCTCCTATCAATCTGGTATCAGGTGTCTCAGGCTCGATCATGTCCGCGCCACCGCCCACCCCCTCCCTCCCGCTGCCGATCGCCTCTTCGTCGCCGATGACCACCGCGGCCAGCACGCCGTCCCTGACCGGGCCGGTCTCCTCCGCCGCCCGGACGCCACCCGCGCCTGCCCCCGCCGTGCTCACCCCGGAGGAGATGACGGCGGCGCTCCGGGACCTGACTCAGGCGGTCCAAGGCACCCGCACCTTCCTCGCGGGGCACTATGGACTGCAGCCGCCCGCCCCCGTCACCGCCATCACGGGGCCGCAGCAGCTCCCGTGGCAGCCGCCACCACCGGCGACCTCCGTCGCATCCATCATGCCGCTGCCGCAGCAGCAGCAGGCGCCGCCGCCGCCACCGGCGATCTCGGGGCCGGGCCTTCCGTCGACGTCGCTTGGGGTGCCCATCCACCAGGTCCGTCCCCCCCCCCTCGCCATCTCCGCTACCGGCCTGGCTTGCCGGGTCCATCGAGCTGGTCTACACGATGGCCTCAGGACAGCCGCACGTGCTGTCACCACCGGCGCCGCCCCCGCCCATGCAGTTCGGTGGGTCCTCGGGTGCCGCGGGTCCCTACGATGGTGTGGACGGGCCCCTTTTCCATGGCGGTACTTTGCAGCCCGGACACTCGGCGCTGTCGCCCTCGCTGTTCCGCGCGGATGACACATACCCGTCCGTCGTCCACGCCCAGCCACCGCCGAGATTCTCCAAGCTGGAGTTCGCGACCTATGAAGGCACCGTCGACCCCCTGAATTGGCTTAACCAATGCGACCAATTTTTTAGGGGGCAGCGCACGCTCGCGTCTGACCGCACCTGGATCGCCTCCTATCATCTACGAGGCGCCGCCCAGACGTGCTATTACACCCTCGAGCAGGACGAGGGCGGCATGCCACCATGGGAGCGTTTCCGCGATCTCTGCCTCTTGTGCTTCGGTCCGCCTATACGCGGGAGCCGTCTGGCGGAGCTTGGGCGCCTTCCGTTCCTCACCACAGTGCAAGACTTCGCCGACGGCTTCCAGGCATTGGCGTGCCACGCCCTCGGCGTTTCGGCTTGTCAGCGGGCTGAGCTCTTCATCGGCGGCCTACCGGACCACATCCGCGTGGACGTGGAGATGCGCGGGCCACAGGACCTCCAGACGGCCATGTACTACGCCCGCGCGTTCGAGCGCCGCGCGGTGGCCATCCAGCAGGCGTCACCGTCCCGGGCCGCTAGGCCGCCACCCTGGCCAGAAGTTCCCGTGCAGGGTCGGCCTGCTCAGGCTTCCGCGGCGCCCCTCGCCGCGACGGCGGCGCGCCCGTTCCGCCGGCTCACCCCGGCCGAGCAACTCGAGCGTCGCCGCCAAGCGTTGTGCTTCAACTGCGACGAGCCCTACGTGCCCGACCACGTCTGCGCGCGACTCTTCTACTTGGAGGCTGCGGACTACATTGAGGACAACGCCGCCACCGGGCTCGGCGACCTGCCCGCCCCAGCTGACGAGGACGTGTTTGGTGCCCGTTGATCACCTCGAGGAGTTCCGCAAGCGCTTCCCCGCCTTCCCGCTCGAGGACGAGCTGTTTGTGCAGGCGGGGAGAGATGTTATGACCGGCATATACTACAGCCCAGGCAGTTAGGGGCCTGGCCCAGTTATCTTATCATTTATAGGGGCTTAGCCCAGTTATCGTATTTGGAGATTATATAAACTCATGTAAGGACCCGTTTTGAGATTAAGCAGAAGCAATCATATTTGCTCGGCTTCCTGAAGGGAGCCGGGAGACCTAACCCTAGCCGCCGCCTCCTGCGCCCTCTCTCTCGCCGACGACGGCGCCCCAGCGCCGGCGACCTCGCCTTCCTCCTCGCCAAGCCCCCTTCCACCCCTACAACCTACGAGCTAGACCTGGTAGGATCCCAGCTCCTATCAACATGTCAATCAGATTAATATTTGCTTGCTATTTCTTCATTATTTCGGTATAGCAAACAGAAATTGCAGCCTGCTTAGAACTATTGAAGTTAGGATACTGAGACCCTGCTCTAAGGAGCTTCAGCTTCCGCAACATCCCTGAGTATCTCGTCTAGAAGAAATAATTAGATCGTGAATATCTTTTTTTGTTTCTAACATACGTTTGATATGGGTGTTTCATATGCAAGGTCCTGTGGTTATTGTTCTGACTAACGTTTGATGATACAAAAATTGGACTAAAAATTGCAAGCCATTAGATAAAACTCGAAATCGTAATCTCAAGGTGTTTCCTGCATATAACTGATACAAAATCTGTTCTTGACACAGCACTTCCAGTTAAGGTGCAGACCGTATCAAATAGGATACTTGAACATATCACGGAGCAATGCCTTGTGTGCTATGATGCTGGCATTCCTTGTGCTGCTCGACAAGCTTGTGATGACCCCCTGGCCCTTATTTTTTCATTTCAGGTACGCTGCCGAATCTTTGATTTATGATTTCTAAGCAGCCTCATCTTCATTCCTAAAGAAAACTTTTATGTTAATTTCAGGAAGATGAAGCTACAAGATGTGGTTCTTGTGGGTCAATTTTCCACAAACAATGCTTAAGGAAAATTAGTGTCTGCCCCTGTGGTAAGAGTGCCAGCACAGGCATGAAAATCGTGGCACTAGAACAAGCTATAGAATACGGCTCAAACAGGCTGTCAACTGAGTTCATCCCACCCCCTTCTTTTTCTTCATCGTCAAGATTTTTCGCCGGTATTCTTTCGAAAGCAAGGCCAGATAAGATTTGGAAACCGAGAGACAGCAATCCTGTGATTTTGATGGGTTCATTGCCGGATACGTCTATGTGAGTTCAGCTTAGCTGCATGTGTGGGGTTTATCATAACAATTTTTTACTTGCGTGAATGCTGTATATTTTGCTGCGACAGTATAGCAAAGAGAAGGGATTCTCACTGCTGTTTCTGTATGTTGTGCAAATTTAACTTCTGCTGTTTGCATGGGAAGTTTGATGATCAGCCGCTATTTTTAAACAAAATGCTCATAGGAGACTATAACTTTCAACCTTGATCAGAAAATTTTGAACTAGGAATGGGATGAAACTTGACTTACTGAAGCTAAAAAATATCTGTGCTCGGCAAGACACCCACAACAAAACAAAACCAGAGTAACCGTAGAATATGCAAAATAGGAACTAGAGAGAATATCTATGATTCTACTTTTACATTTGAAGTTACAGCACTGAAAAAATTTGAGGGAAACACACTTTATTACTCGATAAGCAAGTTTACAGGGATGATATGCAGATCATGAGGTGAAACAAGCCACAACCCCTTCGTTCAACGTAAAAACTTCCTGTTTTATTTGTGAACTGGTTGTGAACTCTTGTTTTCATTTGTGGACTGGTTTGTAGTATGAGAACCCGAACCTAAATTATGCTATTTATCTATCTATGCGACTATGTGGGTGTGAATTTGATGTGAGAATTGCGATCTGATTACCATATTTGTTAAGCAATTATGTTGAACCATCGACATCGTCCATCGAAGGAAGAATGAATTAACTGAAGAAATCCAGTATTTGTTAAGCACTTGCGATGACTTCAATAAAACAGTACGCTTCCTACCAAAAACTCATTGTTTTTTCTTATTTTTAGTAATTAATATGTACATACAAACGTATCCCCGTATCCTAGTTTTCAGAAAATTGTCGTGCCGGGCGTATCCCCGTATAGCGTATCCGATACGTATCCAAGTATTCATGCAAAGTAGCCGATAAATTGTTCAAAGTAGACATAACAAACAGTTCAGACATGAAGATCAAACATGCAACATATTGTTCACCTAGACAAGGACATCAACACATAAAGCATAAATGGGAAGATCAATCATAAAACATCACTATGACTTCCATTGCCATTGCCACTCCCAGTACCGTAGCCATCCAGGCTGCCATGTGCACTCGCACCTCCTACCACTTTGATGCCAAAATTTGTGCCTTGGTGGTATCAAGATATTGCAACTGAGCAGCGTCAAGTCTTGCAAGGTTAGTGAACATGATCTTGTATTCTTGCTCCATTCTTTTTGTCCGCACTTCGTTTACGAAGACTATCAGTGGAAGTGCTAGTTATCGACAAAGGGGGGGGGGGGTTGAATAGGCGATTTTTATGAAAGTCTTCAAGACGGGCAATGTCTTCGAAGACAGACAACCAAATACAACCTAGACAGTATGCAGCGGAAGATAAACTACACTAGCCATGCCATAGTCAAGGAGATAGTACAGAGTAAACACAAAGACATATAGCAGCTAGGTAGAGTGGATCATAATAGGAAGATAGTATGAAGCCAAATATGCAAACAAAGAAGAATGTCTTCACACAGTAAAGTCAAACAGAGCAAGCAAGCAATGACTTCATGAAGCTAAATAGTAAGTAAAGGGTGAAGTGATAGAACTAGTTGCTTGACGAAGACAAGGATTTGGTAGACCAGTTCCAGTTGCCGTGACAACTGTACGTCTGGTTAGGGAGGCTGAGATTGAACTCAGAAGATCGCGTCTTCACCTTATTCCCCTTGAGCTAATGACACTTAGTCCTCGCCCAATCACTCTGGTAAGTCTTCAAGGTAGACTTCCAAACCTTTATAGACTGCGTTCACCGGCGATCCACAATGACTCTTGGATCCTCAGAATGCGACGCCCAACCGACTGGAAGATCACAGTCTTCAAGTGTAATAAGTCTTCAGATCACGCGGACAGAAGGCTTCAGTGATGCCAAACACTCTTTGGTCTCTGGGTGTTTTGGGCTTTGTCCTCGCAAGGATTCTCTCTCAAAGGCTTCGGAGGTGGGTTGCTCTCAAACGACAATAGTCGTGCACTAACTCTGAGGAGCCACCAATTTATAGTGTAGGGGGTGGGCTATTTATAGCCAGGAGGCAACCCGACATGATATGTCCGAAATGACCCTGGGTCACTAAGGAACCGACACGTGTCCAACGGTCGGATTTTAAACACACGCGGCAGCTTGACTTGTGCTACAAGCAAAGCTGACTCATCCAACTCTGGATAAGATTTTCTCTCATTGTCTTCACTCGAAGACATAGGATTTGGGTTGAGCATCACATCAGTCTTGTGACCTTGTTCACTTGGACGTCACTTGACAGTTCGGTGGTTCCTATGACTCAAAAAAGAAGAAAACAAAACTACGAAAGAAACTATGTCTTCGCACTCCATTGTCTTCAAGTGAATGTCTTCACACGTCATTATCTTCGACGTGAATGTCTTCACGAACCACCATTGTCTTCAATGTCTTCATACATTTTTAGGGGTCATCTCCGACGGGTAAACCGAATCAATGAGGGACTTCTACCTATGTTCTTCTATGAATCTCATAAACACATTAGTCCCTCAACCACGTTTGTCGTCAATACTCCAAAACCAACTAGGGATGGCACTAGATGCACTTACAATCTCCCCCTTTTTGGTGATTGATGACAAACTGGTTGAAGTTTTCAACGAGGATAAAAATATGTGAAAGTTAAAGTACGTGGTCATTGGCTTCATGAAGTTGAAAGGGCTCCCCCCTGAAGATGTGCATATAAGTAATTTGTTTTTGAATGCAAATGCACATTGCAGGTTTTGCTTTGTGGAGATCTCCTTCTGTTCATGAAGACAAATCATCATGCATACAAAAATGTATTGAAGATAATGGCATGCACAATGAAAAATGGGCGTCTGCAGAATGATTTCATGCGCATAAGATAGGAATTCAACCACGCAATCGAAAATAGCAAAAATGTAGCAGACATCCCATCTGGACTTAAGTGTTACAACTCAAAAGCCAACAGTTCACGAACGAGAGTTGCAAGACTTAACAAAAATATAGCACCCGACCCATATAGATCCGCTTGAAGACTATCAACCCATATGCTTCTCCCCCTTTTGTCATGAATGACCAAAAAGGAATGAAGACATAGGATGTCTAAGCGTTCCCCTGAGGTGTTGGTGAAGATGTTGGGGCAGCCGGGTTGACGTTGGAGTTGGGCGATGCAGTCGAGCCTGATGCAGCATCTTGATGCAGTGAAGCCATAGCTGGTGATGTGGCGTTGTCCTCCTCATCAATGACTCGGGTAACAACCGTCCGAGCAGATGATGAGTAGTCAGAATCTTCAATGGATGGTGTGCTGATTGTGGAGGCCTGGAATCAAACTCGAATCTTTCAGTGAAGCCATCTGCAGTGAGTTCATCTTCAGAACAGAGCAGAGTGAGGCTCTTCCAGGCACGCCGACAGGCTTCATGTGCAACAAATGAGTTCTTGGTGGAGAGGTTTCGAATACAATTGACATCCACAAGAAGACTTTGCATCTAACACTTCATCTAGTCATGATGCCTATCATGCTTCTGATGTAGAGAAACAAGGAGTTCTCTATCATTGAGTACACGAGCACACTTTTGAGGCCTTTGAGGTATTGTGCTGGCAGTTGCATCTGTGTTAGCACGATGCGGCAGCCTAAGCTGACCGTCAAGTTGACCAGCAACAATATTGGGCTTGGGCACATGAATGGCTTCAAGTGGTGCTGAGAAGCTCTGGAAGGCAACATAGTCTTCATGAATGGGTTCCTTGGAAGGTTCTGGATAGATGGCTTCATGAGACATATCGACTTCAGGCAAGAAGACAACATGATTGCACGTTGAAGCTTGATAGTTGATCGAAGAACGAAGCTTAATCAGCCGCATTATGCATGGTGCATAGAATTTCTGGCCAAATAGATCAACGCCTAAAGCTACCAATTGCCTGATGAAGAAGTCATGGGTGTTGAAGCGGATGCCATTGAGAATGTAGAAGACCAATGTCTTCATGGTACCTTCAATCTTCGCATGACTGGAGTCCTTTAATTGGCCACAAAGTATGCTGCGCAATGTGTTAGATGGTGCGAGGTAGGTACTCGAGGTCATTGACGAGGAAGTGCATTGGGTACTCAGCTTCTGCAGGCAATGGCTTCATCATGCTCAGCATTTGGCTCATATTTGGCTCTGGCTTCTGGAAGATACTTTCAAGTTCCTTCTCATACAGCTGACAACCTGGCTCATAAAGATCACCGGGAGTGGGCAGGGAAGTAAGCTCGATGAAATCCTGAGCTTTAGCTTCATGGTGAACATCTCCTGTCATCCACTTAAGGACCCATGTCTTTGGATCCCTGTTGTAGCCTGATATGTGCAAAGTGGCATAAAATTGGAGCAGAAGCTCTTCATTCCAGTGCTTCTTGTCGACGACAAAAGGGAGCAAGCCAACATCACGAAAGTAGTCAAGGGCTTCTTCCAGGCATGGCAGTCCAGCCATGGCATCACAACGCATGTACTTGTGTGGGAAAATCCGGTCCTGGTTGTATAGGATGCATGAGTAATAGCTTCTTTGGAGATGACTCCAGAATCTGTCTGAAGAAATCTTGGGCTTCTTTAGGGGTTCTTGTCCTTGTCAAAAAAGGTGTTGTGCTCTCTGAAGCTTAAGACACTGAAAGAGCTCTGAGTGGTGACAGTGCTTGGAAGCATTGGCATTCTTGGCATAGGCTTCTGCGTCTGAGGCCATTACTCGATGTGATAATCATATTGGGGCCCAGGAGCTTCAGGAGGTGTAAGAATTGGCCACATGACGTTGATCAGCTCACCTTCACGATTGAAGGCCGTCATCATGGTGTGTGGAACTGGTGGTGCAGCAGCAACATCCGAGGTGGATGGCTGAACATCTTCTCTGGCGGCATTGGCTTCAGCCATGACAACATCATTGGCTTCAGTATGTGCGGCAGCAACAGCAACATCACTGGCTTCAGTTGCTGGGGGGTCAGGCACAATCACTTCTGGAATCACACCGGGTGCAGTAGGGGGAATAACAACTTGTTCTTCTTAAATTTCATCGACTGATGTAGCCGGAATATCTTCAGCCTCTTTGGCTTCAGATTCTTGAGCAGTCTTTGAGGGGATGGCTTCAAGAAACACTTGAAGTGCTACTGAGCTTGTGGTGTGCACATCCTATTCAGGAATGCTTGACATGGAGACCGATGGTCGTGGGCCTCTACGAAGCCTTAGGAATGAGGGCGACACATGCGGTGATGGTGTTGTCTTCTCCATGTCTTCTAGAGTTGCTTGGGTGGGGGGGGGTCTCAAGCACTCGAGTAGTGACATGATCCGGTGGAGTACGCGGTATGACTTCATGGAGTGGGGAGTTGGGGTGGTGTTCTCCCCAGAACTCATCTTGTGTAATTGGCGTCGTGTGACCGCCAATGCTGATTTGCTCATTGCTCGTGGGAGCAGGCGATGATACCGGATTGTGGGTTAGCAATGGAACTTGAGGAAGGACTTCATCATCATCTCTGTCAACATTGTCTTCACAACCAATGTCTTCAGCCGCGATGGTGTCAACAACTGGAATCTCTTCAGTGTCATGGGCCTCTGTGGGAGCAGGCTCATGCACAACAATGCGACGTTCTCGGTGGGAGGAATTTGGTAGGGCAACTGATATGGGTTCTGTAAGTGCATCTAGTGCCACCCCTAGTTGGTTTTGGAGTATTGACGAAAAATGTGGTTGAGGGACTAATGTGTTTGTGAGAATTGCATGATAACACAGGTAGTAGTCCCTCATTGATTTGGTTTTCCTACCAGAGATGGCCCCTAAAAATGCATGAAGACATTGAAGACAATGGTGGTTCATGAAGACATTCACGTTGAAGATAATGACGTGTGAAGACATTCACTTGAAGATTATGGAGTGCGAAGACATAGTTTCTTTCGTAGTTTCCTTTTCTTCATTATTGAGTCATAGGAACCACCGAACTGTTAAGTGGGGTCCAAGTGAACAAAGTCAGAAGACTGACGTGATGCTCAACCCAAAATCCTATGTCTTCGAGCAAAGACAATGAGAGCAAATCTTATCCAGAGTTGGATGAGTCAGCTTTGCTTGTAGCCCAAGCCACATGCTGCCGCGTGTGTTTGAAATCCGACCGTTGGAGATGTGTCGGTTCCTTAGTGACCCAGGGTCATTTCAGACATATCATGTCGGGTTGCCTCCTGGCTATAAATAGCCCACCCCCTACACCATAAATTGGTGGCTGCTCAGAGTTAGTGCACGGCTTTTGTCGTTTGAGAGCAACCCACCTCCGAAGCCTTTGAGAGAGAGAGAGAGAGAGAGATCCTTGCGAGGGCAAAGCCCAAAACACCCTGAGCCAAAGAGTGTTAGGCATCACTGAAGTCTTCCTGTCCGCGTGACCTGAAGACTTGTTACACTTGAGGACTGTGTATCCTCCAGCTGGTTAGGCGCCACATTCTGAGGATCCAAGAGTCATTGTGCATCGCCGGTGACGGAGTCTATGAAGGTTTGGAAAGCTACCTTGAAGACTTACCAGAGTGATTGGGCGAGGACTGGGTGTTCTTAGCTTAAGGGGAATAGGGTGAAGACATGGTCTTCTGAGTTCAATCTCAGCCTCCCTAACCAGACATACAGTTGTCACAACAACTGGAACTGGTCTACCAAATCCTTGTCTTTACCAAGCTACTGGTTCTATCCCCCAACTCCTTTACATTTCAGTTTGTCTTCGTGAATCATAGCTTGTTTGCCTGATCTGTTTGACTTCACTGTGCGAAGACTTTTACCTGTTTGGCTTCATATTGTCTTCCATTCTGATTTGTACTATCTAGCTGCTATTAGTCCTCGTGCTTTCATTACAATGCTTACTTGACTATGGCCTGTCTAGAGTACTTTATCTTCCGCTGCATATCATATAGGTTCCATGTGATTGTTTGTCTTCAAAGACCTCGTGTTTTGAAGACTTTCATAAAAATTGCCCATTCACCCCCCCTCTAGTCGATAACTAGCACTTTCAATTGGAATCGGAGCAAGGTGCTCCCTTGTTCTGTGTGATTCGGTTTAACCACCTGGAGTTTTAGCTATGTCGACTGCAGGGATAATCAAGGTCTCCGATGCGTGCCCCGTCTTCGATGGCACTGATTACCCCTACTGGAAGAATAAGATGCGCATGCATCTTGAAGCCACTGACATCGACCTCTAGTATGTCGTCAAGACAGGCATTCCCAAGGTCGGTGAAGGTGTCACCGCTGCTGATGTCAAGAGGTTCGCGCAACTGGATTCAACTGCCAAGAACATCATCTGTGGTCATCTGACCAAAGGACAGTATGGCCGTGTGAGTGCTCTGGAAACGGTGAAGCTAGTCTAGGACTAGCTGTCCAAGGTCAATGAAGGCGTATCAACTCAGAGAGACTCAAGGATTGATGTACTTCACAATCTCTTCAACCTCTTCAAGAGAAATGACAATGAGAATGTCCAGCTCATGTTCGATCGCCTCACTGATATCACCAATGAGCTTCGCGCACTCGGCGCCACTGAGATCACCAAGCATGAAATTGTGAAGAAGCTACTGAGATCACTTGACAGCTCATTTGACACTTTGGCCCTGATGATTCAAGAATGCCCTGACTTCAGAGATCTCGATCCGTCTGACATACTTGAGAGGCTCAACACACATGAGTTCCAGCTATCTGAGAAGAGAGATATCTACGGCCCCAACTATGGCCGATCCCGTGCTTTGAAAGAAGAAGTCGTTTCCTCATCTGAAGAAGAATCTAACTGTAGTTCTAATGATCCCGAAGACATTGGCAAAGAGCTAGCAATGCTCGTGAGAAAGTTCCAAAAGTTCTCCAAGAAGAATCGCTTTGGAAAGTCTTCGAGATCCAAGAATGATGAGGCTTCCTCTCGTGATTACAAGAAGAGAGCATGCCACAAATGCAAGAAGCCAGGCCACTACATATCTGAATGTCCTCAATGGGACAAGGAAGCTAAGAAAAAGAAGAAGAGCAAGGCATATGATTCTGATGACAAGAAGATGAAGAAGAACTCCTCAAAGTCTTCTTCGAAGTCTTCATCAAGTCTTCATCATACAAGAAGAGCTCATCTGGCAAGGCTCGTGCATTCATTGGCAAGGAGATGGATTCAGAGGAGCCTGCGTCTGAGGAGGCAGAGGTGGAGTCTGATTCAGATGTGGCAAGCCTAGCTCTAGCTTCGACATTCGTCGCCAAGTACATCTTCAACACTAAGACAATGGTCACACCGCCGGCACTGGAGCCGATGATGAGGACAACTCTGCTTCGACCTACTTCATGGCACGAGGTGCCAAGGTAAACTCACGATGCTTACTTTCAAACCTCCAGTGAAGATGACTCTGCATGTGAATCCAAACCAAGCTACAAGACTCTTGCTAAAGTTGCAACTGAACAACAAACTGCTATGGAACACATTCAAAAATTGCTAGATAAAAGCGAGGGCCTGTTGGACGAGGAAATGAATCAAACTCAGTCCTTAATCGAAGACATAAAAAATCTTTGAGTTAAGTACAAAGAACTTGAAAGTCATCATGAAACCCTCGCAGCCACTCATGAGGAGCTTTCCTATGATTATCTTCAAAGGAAGCAAGATCTAGAGAACCTGAGAGCGTCTCATGAAGATCTTCAAAAGGAGAATGATTCACTACTCGCTCAACAGATCAGTTCCGCCCAGGAAGATTTTGTGCCAACATGTTTAAAATGCCTTGAGCGTGACAATGTTGTCTCTATTGCTGAATGCTCTACTGCCTCTGATGTTGCAATATCTTCAACTCCTTATGTGGTAACTAATCCCTCTTCTGAGGATACCACTACTATTTCTGATGAGAATTCCAGGTTGAAGACATTGCTCAAAACAGGCATGTACAAAAGCCTCAAAGGGCATCAGACACTATGTGATGTACTCAAGAAACAAATTCTGAACCGAAACCCTAGGAAAGAGGGTGTTGGTTACGAAAGAAAAATGAATGTTGATGGTTCATACTCGAAGCCCGAGCAGTACCCCAAAACTACATAGGTTGCTCCTCATGTCCAATTTGGTCATTTCCCATTAGGGAAGGCTGCGGCTATAAATAGCCACACCGCTCCAACGTTGTCTGTTGGCTGGTCCGCTTAAGATTTCTGAGAAGATTGATTTGAGCATCCCCTCTCCGAGTGATTTGAGTTTAAGATCCACTGAGAGAAAAATCAAGATCCCAACTTAGACAGTGGTTGAGCATCACAGTAGTTCTGAGTTAGAGTTCTTGTACCTATTACTCTTGAGAGCTGTGTCATCGTCCTGGGAAAGGGGGTACCCAGACTTGCCTGCCTACGGCCCATGGCGTGGCTCCACCAACGGCCCGGTATGGCCCAACTTCGACAACAACAGCTCAAGACCCTCGCGAGGGGCCAAGCCTCGCGAGGCGGACGAGACCAAGACCTCCCTGGGGGCGACCTCGCTAGGCTGGCTCCTGAGGAGCGGAGATATCTATGCAAGGGGCACCTCGCGAGGTTCACATGACGCGAGCCGTGACGACCAAGTCGAGGCGGGCGCCAGCGGGCGCAGTGTACCAGTTTCCTCTTTGGTGTAAAAGAGGCAGGCGCAGACGAGGAGTCCCGAGGCATCAGACAAAGGTTTCCATATCGGTGCAACGAGACCAAGACCAGCAAGATGGCAGGACGGAGGTCATCGCGGAGCCCACGACAGCGTCACCACTAGAGCTTTTGGCAGGCGAAGACTACGTTTGTCAGGATAACTTGTACTAGTTGTCTCCCTTCAAAATTGGCCGTCGTGGTATCCCTTCCCGCCTACATTTGGGAAGAGGACCGGGGCCTCTATAAATAGGACTAGCCACCATCGTAGGCAAAGGGGGAGGCTCAACTCATCTTGGACTGGATCCACTCCACCAAGACGATCCTCACCAGCTCATAGAGCTCAAGAACACCTCTCCTCCTGAGGCTGTTCACCCCTTGTACTAGCTCATCCTCAGCCCATGAGGCAATCCGCCACCACCACATTGGAGTAGGGTATTACACCACATGGTGGCCCAAACCAGTATAAATCTCTGTGTCTCGTGTTCTTTGGGTTCGTCGAGCTAGGCCGTGGAATCGTTTGGTAGGCAGGCTGGGGAGGGAGAGTCCTTTGTGCGCACCCCAGAGTTCGAACATCACAAGGGTCTGCGGAGCCCTGAATCCGACATTTGGCGCGCCAGGTAGGGGTGCGCCGAAGCTTTCTTCTCCATCGATCGACCTGCCATTGCCTAGCGGTTCCGATGTCTGACGATCTGAGGACCCACACCGACCACTGTGCTGCCTGGCCTGCCCGGGGGCCGCTGTCCGCTCAAGAAGACCTCAACTCCGCGCTCCAGGCGGCCCCCGGGCGCGGGCAGCGCGGGCCGGCGCCCACCGCCCTCGCGCCACGGCGCACGCGCGCAGCCGCGCGATCCCCAGGTTACGCTGCGGTAATGTGACCACACACCCGACGGGAGCAGGCAAATATGCGAGCCGCGCTGATCGTGGCGCGGGAGTTGCTGCGGTGCAGGTTGGCGGAGAGCGGCCGTGATGCACTGCTGGAATGAGTTGCTGAACTGCTGGACGCCGCCTGCAGGGGTACGCCGCCCTTCTGCTCCTTGGCCACGCCCCAGGTTGTGGCGGAAGCGCGCGCGAGGCACCGGCGAGCTTGTGCGCCCCCCGGGGCGTCAGGGGGATCCGACAACACCAACACAGGCCCTGGCACGGGCCGCCCTGCCACGATCGCGCAGCCACTAGGAGGGATAAGTGCTGGCGGCCCGCCGCGAGGACGCGCCGGGATGCCATCCAACGGCCACTTGGGCCAAATGCCGCGACTAGTGGCTCAAGGTGCAGGGCACCTAGGTGGCGGTTCTGGCGAGGTGATCGCGGACGCCTACGTGCCCCACATGGTGAACCTGGAGTACCTGCCGGGGGAAGGCCCCGATCCGTTCCCCAGACCTGGATGGGCGGCTGGAGAGCCCGATGCGCGGGCCTTCCACGAACCGCCCGGAGGCTTCACCGACCCCTTCAGCGACGATGACGGTGGGGTACAGCCGATATCTCAGGAGCAAGCTTACACTAACCCTGAACTGCAGGAGAACCAGGCTGCAGTGGCAGTTGGAGACCCTAGGGCAGTGGCCCTACCCCCGGCAGGAGTGGTGCTCTGGGGGTTGCGCGGGAGAGGCCCGGAGCTAGGCCTTCCCCCGCACCGCGCGGAGCAAGGTGCTGCACGGAGGTAGGTCCTTTGCCGCGGGAAGCGCTGGCGTGCCTTTCCCCCCCAGCAGAGGGCCCGTTGTTGCCGAGGGTGCCGCCAGCGTCCTCTTTGCCCCTTGGTCTTGTCCTGGTTTCCGGACTCCTCAATGGTGGTCGAGAGTGGCGCAGGGCGGGGCCCTCGCCTAGTGATATGAAGTATGGCTCGCGCCTGTGAAGGTCTCCGCTCGTGACACTCTCACGTAATAATGAGTAGGGCTATACACGCCCCAGAGTCTCCGGAGTGCCGCCCTCGGGCCTCGGGGGCTCCCGCCCATGTCCTAGTGGAAGCACCATGCTTCGCGCTGGCCGTCGACACTGTCCCCCAATGACTATGCTCACGGCCAGTGAAAGCACTTAGCTCCGCGCTGGTGGGAAGATAAGAAGACTAGCTAGGTGTCGGACGCGGCTATTCGCTTTCATCCCTTTTTCTGTAGCTAGATTTGCCGCCTTTTGGAGTTGAACTCGGAATCTCATTTTCGTTGTCAAGTTTGGGGGGAGCCTTCTTTGTTCGAATGAATTTCCTGCGTTTTGATTGCATGCTTTATTTCGAGGCTTGCGCCTGCTACCCCTTCCCTTGCGAGCACCTCACGAGCGGGGGCTGGGTGTGGTATGCGCACAACGACCGTGCTCAGGCGAGCCCGGGTGCGGCGACCCCCCCTAGGACCAAGAATGTAATCGCCGCAGGACCACCGCGCGCACACCCTGCCATAGTTTGGCACTCGCTCCTCGTGAGGCCTTCTTAGGCAGACCAGCAGGCTCCTCAGGGAATCTAAACCCTATGAGCCCCCGGAGGGCCCCTCTCAGGAGCAAGGCGCATCGACAACCGCAAAACCAGTTCAAGGCCTGCTGGAACCAGGTAAATCACAGCAGCAGAGCCTGCTGAGGGGTTCATGAGCTTGCGAAAGCGCGTTCAAGTCTAGCCTAAAAAATAGAACAGTAATTTACTTACACGAGGCCCCCCCTCCAAAATGCTCTTACGCCTCGCGAGGCCATGTCCAAGTCTTTACATGCAGGTTCAAGCAAGGGAGCCCGGGCTCAATTGGACATGTCGCTTGTAGCGTCGTCCTGGTCGCTCTCGTACGCGCTGCTGGCGCTGTCGCTGGCGTCGTCCTCACCGTCATCAACCGTGCCGTCTTCGTCCGCCGCGACCACCACCACGTCGTCCTCGGTGGTGAAGGCCCTGACCAGAGCGTCCACGTTATCGTCCACCCAGCGTGCTAGGTTGTCCCGGATAGCCCCGGGCACTGGGGCGATGGCGGCATCAAAGTCGAAGTGGGGGTCGATGTTCTGGAGATGACTGAAGACGCGACAAAACGCATGCCCGAGGAGGCCTCGGCTCCTTTCCTCAACAAGCTCGCGGGCCCTCGTGGCCCGGTCCTCCAAGCGCGTCACGACGTCGGTAAAGAAGCAGAGATGGCTGGCATAGTCTTCCACGTGGGGATGAGGGGCGCGCTCTTCGCAGATGACGCCCAGCGCCCGGTTGGCCCTCACCCTGAGGTCCTGAAGCATGGGAGCGTGCTCGCGCTGCAGCATCTGCCGACGACACGCCTCCTCCCTGCTCTGTTGCACAAGGGACGCGGCGCCATCAACCTGCTGTTGGAGCGAGAGCAGATCGGCACGAGCGGAGGCCAGGTCGACCTGGACAGAGATCAAGGCCGCCGCAGCGTCCCTCTCGCGCTGCTCCGCTTCATCCAGCCTTGACCTGAGGGTGGTGGTTCTGCCCTCAGCTTCGGCCTCCAGCAGCTTCAGCTTTAGGTCGTGCGTATTGGCAAGATCTACACGAGCCTTCGCCACCCTACGGTCAACCTCCTCGTGGATCCCGGCTTCGCGCGCGCTGACGGCGTCTTTAGCCTGGGCCACCTGGCGCTCCCTCGTCTCCAACCGTTCAAGCTCGAGGCAGCGCTCCGAGGCCTCCAGCATCAGCGCTTCCTTGCGCTTCAAGATCTTCTTCTCTTCGGAAGGCCCTCCCCTCATCGATGCCAATACAGCCTTGCGCGCTTCAACCTGCTGCTCAAGGATGGCGTTCAGGGCCTGGAGCTCCCATCCGCGCTCCTCGGTGGCCTCACGCGGGCGATCAGCCTCCCTGGCCTCCTCCAAGGCCCGGGCGCTAGCCTCGCGTGAAGCCGTGAGGGACAACTCGGCCTTTACACTGGCGCGCTCACGCTGAAGAGGCCCAAGGCTGATGGCCACCTTCAATTGACGCCACTCGTCCGCCAGCCGGAGGCCCTCCGTCTCAAGGCGGGCGTCAACATCGACAAGCTCTTCCCCGAGCCGGCTCAACGCGCCCGTCGCTCCCTAGAAGAGCTCGTGGTGGACAGCACCGCGCCCGCACGCAAGCTCAAACGCGCGGCCGGGTTCATCCTCTGCACCAAGGACAGTTGAGGAAACTTGAGGCGGCTCACCTGCTCCTAGCAGGGGGCTGGAGACCTGTGCCTTCCCCGCCGCCTTCCGGGCCTCAGCGGAGGCCTTGCGGGGCTGAGCCATGTTGCTCGAGGATGAGGCCAGGTCTGAGGTTGCCCAGCCGCGGGTGATGACCAGTGGAGGGGCCCTCGGCACGCTTTCAGCACCCCAGGCAAGACCACGAAGGAGGGATGACAACAACGCAGGGTCTAGACGCCTGGTCAGCGCATCCACCTCCCCAGCAGGCCTCGCGCCACACGCGGCAGACTGGCAGGAAGCGCTCAGGGTCAGCGGAGGGCCCGGAGCAGGCGGAGGTCGCTTCTCGGGAGATTTTGCCGCCCTAGCAGAAGGGGCCCTAAAGAATTGCGGTCAGGAGGAGACGCAACACTCAGGAAATTACGAAGATACGGTACTCACTCGTCTATGGCAATGTACTTCCTCTGCTTCAATGGCCGGGAGGCGTCACCGCTGCAGCTTGGAGACCCCTTTCTCTTGCGGAGTGCTTCGAAGTTCAGTCGGAGCCGGCCGAAGCCCTGGATACGGTCACCAGTGCCAGGCGCGGCTGGTGTGGCTCCTGAGGAGGTGACCTCAGGAGTGTTGGGCTGCATCGACTTCTCGGCTTCTGCTTCATGACGGCTCGCCAGGGCCTCTGGGGCTTCAGCCTCAGGAGCATCGGACCGCGTCAGCCCCCCCGGCCGCCTCCTCAGGACGGCTCTCTCGAGCCCCAGGGGTCGTCACTTCAGGAGCCCCGAGCAACGCCGGTTCTTCAGCAGCGGCATCGCCAGTGTTCCAAAGCGGTCGCCCCCCTACAGCCACTTCTGGGGTGAGCTCTGCGCTGGCGGCGGGCAAGGGAACCACGAAGACAGGGCTCTCGCGAGGCCCCTCAAGGCCGACCGGGCGCAGCCCCCATTCGTCGAAGGGGGGCATATGCCTCGCGAACTACACCTTGTTCGAGCAGCAGTACAAGAGGCAGCCCTCCCCTGGCAGATCGGCTGGCGTCGGGTCACCCGTCAGGAACTCAAGCACAGTCCGCTGCGCCTCGGGAGGAAGCTCGGGCGCGTGGAGTCTTACGGGGTCCATGCTGCCGGAGAGGGTCCGCTTCGGTCGAGAGTGGCGCTGGAGTGGAGCAATGCGGCGCCGAATGAACTCCTTTATCACCATGGGCGCTGTCACCCCAAGATCCTTCAACCTGGTCAGCCAACGCCAGACGTGGGCGAGACGCGGGTCAACGAGCCTCTCGTGCCCCCAGCCGGAGCTGGGAGCAGCTGGTGCCATCGGGAGCAAGAGCAGGGGGCTGAGCACGCCAGCGTCCACGAACACCCACCGCTTCCGGAATCCGCTTACAACCGGCGAAAGCTCGAAGTCAATCCCCAAGCCGGTCGTCGCCGCCACGGCCTGGAAGCTCAAGCATCCTGAGCGCTGTCGGGCATCAGTCAGATGCAGGGAGAAGAAATGGCGAAGTAAGGCCACAGAGGGAGCAATGCCCGCCATGGCCTCGCAGAAAAAGGCGAAGACGACAAGAAGAATGATGGACTGCGGATCCAGGTGCAGCGCCTGGACTTGGTAGTGAGAGAGTACAGCGTTGAAGAAGGCGGGGAAAGGGGGCAGGCCAGCCAAGAGGGCGTGAAGATGGATGGGGATCTCAGTGGCCGTCTTGTCGACCGCAACGCGAGATGCAGGCCAAGCCACCGTCTTGCCCCACTCATTGGAGTCGGCGGCGAGCGCTGGGCGAACATTGTCCAGCTGTTCCTGGTTGAGTACCACCGACCGCCTCGACGGCGGGCTCAAAGGCCGGCGGTGCTTCGGCTGATGCTTTGGGCTTCTTCTTTCCCTTCTTCTTCCAGCTCGGCGCCATGGCGATGGAGAGGGTCGGATCCTGATCGGGTCGGAGGAGGAGGCCGCTATTTTCTGGAAGACGGGGGAGTTGGGGAGCGCGCTGCCAGCGATGATGGTGGGGCTGTGTAGACCATGGCGGCCGCCTAGCGAGGCGGATATCCAGGCAGCGTGGGGAAACGGAGGCGCCCATGACCTGTCAATCGCCACACGCCGACCAAGGCCGCAGGCGGTTGGGGCCCACGGCGCTCCGCACTTGCCCTTTGGCTTCACCTCGAAGCCAAGTCCGAGCGTGCCTTGGGCCCAGGGGCTACTATTGGAGTCCTGGGAACGAGGGTACCCAGACTTGCCTGCCTGCGGCCCATGGCGTGGCTCCACCAACAACCCGGTATGGCCCAGTTTCGACAACAATAGCTCAAGACCCTCGCGAGGTAGACGACACCAAGACCTCCCCGGGGGCGGCCTCGCTAGGCTGGCTCCTGAGGAGCGGAGATATCTATGCAAGGGGCACCTCGCGAGGTTCACATGACGTGAGCCATGCTGAACAAGGCCAGGCGAGCGCCAGCGGGCGCAGTGTACTAGTTTCCTCTTTGGTGTTAAAGAGGCAGGCACAGACGAGGAGTCCCGAGGCATCAGACAAAGGTTTCCATATCGGTGCAACGAGACCAAGACTAGTAGGATGGCAGGACGGAGGTCATCGCAGAGCCCATGACAGCGACGCCATCAGAGCCTTTGGCAAGCGAAGACTACTTTTATCAGGATAACTTGTACTAGTTGTCTCCCTTCAAAATTGGCCGTTGTGGGATCCCTTCCCGCTTACATTTGGGAAGAGGACCGGGGCCTCTATAAATAGGACTAGCCACCATCATAGGCAAAGGGGGAGGCTCAACTCATCTTGGACCGGATCCACTCCACCAAGACGATCCTCACCAGCTCATAGAGCTCAAGAACACCTCTTCTCAGGAGGCTGTTCACCCCTTGTACTAGTTTATCCTCAGCCCACAAGGTAATCCACCACCACCACACTGGAGTAGGGTATTACACCACACGGTGGCCCGAAGCAGTATAAATCTCTGTGTCTCGTGTTCTTTGGGTTCGTCGAGCTAGGCCGTGGAATCGTTTGGTAGGCAGGCTAGGGAGGGAGAGTCCTTGGTGCGCACCCCAGAGTTCGAACCTCTCAAGGGTCTACGGAACCCTGAATCCAACAAGCTGTGCACTCTCTAGATGGATAGGTGTTGGCTCGAGTGTTGAGCAATTGTTGTCTTCATCGAGCAAGATCTTCAGCAACCAAGAGTGATTGTGGTTCGCGAAGGTCAACCGAAGGTTTGGAGATCGCTGACAAGTATCTACCAGGAGTGAAATCAACTAGAGTCTGATCAGCTCCGAGTTGAAGGAGAATAGGGCGAAGAGAGTTTATCTTCCGTGTTAAGTCACAACCCCTCCAACCAGACGTAGTCCTTTGGCAGAAGGGCGAACTGGTCTACCAAATCCATTTGTCGCCATCGAGCACCGCTGGTTCATTCTACTCTACTACACTACCTTCAACAGTTTACTTTTGTGCTCTGTGACGATAGTTTATCTGATCTACTCGGTCTGTTGCATTTCATTTAGTCTGTCATCATCAGTTATTGTTAGTTGTCCATCCTGTTATATTCTCTTCTGTCTCTTTAGTCATTCCTATCATTTAGTTATTTCTCCTTGTGTTCACCCTGTTTAGACTGGTGTGCTCGTCCTGTGTATTTTCATTCACCTCTTCAGTGTTAAGTCTCGTGCTTTTCTCTCACAGTTCATGTCATGTTATACCTCTTGCTATTACATGTGTTTGCTTGTTGCATTACTATCATAGTAGTCAAACCTATGATATCTCAAGCCCGTACCATAATTGCTTCCTATGTCGATAGAAATGCTCCTCAACATCGCACTTGATTGAGTTATTTTCTATCATACCTTGTTTCCGCGGCTGTGTTTGGGATCAGTTCAAAACTTTCGCAAGAAATTTTGAATCTCCCATTCACCCCCCTCTGGTCGATATACTCTTGGTCTTAACAATTGGTATCAGAGCAAGTACTCCCTGTCTCTGTTTATTAAAGGTGTAAGGACCTTGGATTTTTGTGTATGTCATATGCAGGTAGATCATCGCACTCTAAAATATTCCCTATCTTCGATGGAAATGATTATCTCTACTAGAAATAAAGAATGAGAATCAGAATTTAAGCCATCAACATAGACTTGTGGGAGATTGTGGAAAATGGATACACCATTCAACAACCTGATGCTCCCACTTCCGATGACAAAGCTATGCTACGGTTGAATGCACAAGCAAAAGACATTATCTGTGGAAGCATTACCAAAGACGTTTTCATTCGATACCGAAACCTTGACACTGCAAAGCAACTCTAGGATGCTATATAAAATTCTCATGAAGAATTCATTGCCAGAAGAGATCCACACACTCAAATGCTTCATGCCATGTTTGCTGGTTTCAGAAGTCTTCATAGGGAAAGTGCTATGGAACTCGCTGATAGATTGACAAACATTGTCGAAAGGCTTCATCAACGAGAAGTAACTAATATCACCGATAGAGATGTGTTCAACAAGCTATTGAGTGCTCCTGGTGCAACCTTCGATCCCATTGTAGCTGAAATCAAGCAAAGACCAGACTATGAAGAACTTCACTATGTTGAGATCATGACGCTGTTGTCCATTCATGAAGAAAAGATGGAACTTGAAAATGGAGATCAAGAATCTTCTTCAGAAAGTGAAGGGGGAATTCTTTCACATTATGGCAGCTCACAAGAAGAAGAAGATGTTGAGAATCAACACACTATCACAAGAGAACTTGAAATG
This sequence comes from Triticum aestivum, assembly GCF_018294505.1. NCBI lineage: Eukaryota > Viridiplantae > Streptophyta > Magnoliopsida > Poales > Poaceae > Triticum > Triticum aestivum. The sequence goes on along the minus strand of NC_057802.1, from coordinate 250,273,272 downwards.
CTCATAGAAAGGCTAAGTGATCTCAGAAGACAAAATCTATGCCTCACAAATGATGACTCATTTGACTTGCCTGAATCTTCAAGAAAGTTACCTCCAAAAGAAATGAAGTGCTTAAAGTGCAAACAATTTGGTCATCTCATAGTAGACCACCCTTGTTGGGAAGGAAAACCCAGCAACAGATGGTATCTTCACTACAGTGGATTTACTCAAATGAATCGTCATACTAAGCTGTCGAAGAAAAATGAATCCAATATGAAGAAAATCTCACAGCTGAACAGAGTATGTGCTGAAATGAAAATGGATTCTGAAGATGAGACGTCCGAATCAGAATCAGATGATGAAGAGCTTCATAGAAGGATAGGAAGGAGCAATGCCTTTGTTGCCTATGGATCATCTAAGAAATCACTCGAATCAGATACTCATGATGATGCTTCGAGTAATGATGAACCAATTGCAATCTGTCTCATGGCAAAGCCATCTAAGGATACGGTATCAGCAAAACACCAAAAATCCATGAATGGGTATTCTCCTGAATACATTGTGTTCCAGGGTGGAACCCTAGATGGAGATCTTTCATGAATTGGAGGGGAAATCCCCAAGAACAAGAAGAACACAAAGGGGGAAACAAGAGCAACACTCAAATTGACTTGATGCAATCACACGTGTGTTGGGGAACATAGTAATTCAAAAAGATTCCTACGATCACGCAAGATCTATCTAGGAGATGCATATCAATGAGAGGGGAGAGTGTGTCCACGTACCCTCGTAGACTGAAAGCGGAAGCGTTTAGTTAATGCAGTTGATGTAGTTGAACGTCTTCACGATCTAACCGATCCAAGTACAGAACGTACGGCACCTCCGTGTTCAGCACACGTTCAGCTTGATGACGTCCCTCGAGCTCTTGATCCAGTAGAGGGTCGAGGGAGAGTTCCTTCAGCACGACGGCGTGGCGAGGGTGTTGGTGATGTGATCCGCGCAGGGCTTCGCCTAAGTACTACGATGCTATGACCGGAGGAGTAAACTGTGGAAGGGGGCACCGCACACGGCTAAGAAACAACTGTTGTGCCTTTGGGGTGCCCCCTGGCCACATATATACAGGAGGGGGGAGAGAGGCCAGCGACCAGGAGGGGCGCGCCATGGGGGGAGTCCTACTTGGACTCCTAGTCCAAGTAGGATTCGGCCCCCCCCTTTTCCTTTCTTCCGCCGGAGGGAATAGGAAGGAGAGGGAGAGGGAAAGGGAAGGGGGGCGCCACCCCCTCCTCCTTGTCCTATTCGGACTCCCAAGGAGGGGGCGCACGACCACCCCCCCCCCCCGCGGGCTTCCCTCTCTCTCCCTTAGGGCCATGTTGGCCCAACACTTCCCCGGGGGGTTCCGGTAACCCCTCGATACACCGGAAAAATACCCGAATCACTCGGAACCATTCGGATGTCCAAATACTACCTTCCAATATATGAATCTTTACCTCTCGACCATTTCGAGACTCCTCGTCATGCCCGTGATCTCATCCGGGACTCCGAATAAACTTCGGTCACCAAAACACATAACTCATAATACAAATCGTCTTCGAACGTTAAGCATGCGAACCCTACGGGTTCGAGAACTATGTAGACATGACCGAGACACATCTCTGGTCAATAACCAATAGCGGAACCTGGACGCTCATATTCGCTCCTACATATTCTACGATGATCTTTATCGGTCAAACCACATAACAACATATGTTATTCCCTTTGTCATCGGTATGTTACTTGCTCGAGATTTGATTATCGGTATCATCATACCTAGTTCAATATCGTTACCGGCAAGTCTCTTTACTCGTTCTGGAATGCATCATCCCGTAACTAACTCATTAGTCACATTGCTTGCAAGGCTTATAGTGATATGCATTACCGAGAGGGCCCAGAGATACCTCTCCGATACATGGAGTGACAAATCCTAATCTTGATCTATGCCAACTCAACAAAAACCTTCGGAGACACCTGTAGAGCATATTTATAATCACCCAGTTACGTTGTGACGTTTGATAGCACACAAAGTGTTCCTCCGGTATTCGGGAGTTGCATAATCTCATAGTCAGAGGAACATGTATAAGTCATGAAGAAAGCAATAGCAATGAAACTAAATGATCAATATGCTAAGCTAACGGATGGGTCTTGTCCATCACATCATTCTCTAATGATGTGATCGCGCTGATCAAATGACAACACATGTCTATGGTCAGGAAACTTAACCATCTTTGATTAACGAGCTAGTCAAGTAGAGTCATACTAGGGACATTGTGTTCGTCTATGTATTCACACATGTACTAAGTTTCCGGTTAATACAATAGTAATGATTCTAACACCCATGGAGTCTTGGTGCTGATCATGTTTTGCTTGTGGTAGAGGCTTAGTCAAGGGGTCCGCAACATTCAGATCCGTATGTATTTTGCAAATCTCTATGTCTCCCTCCTTGACTTGATCGCGGATGGAATTGAAGCGTCTCTTGATGTGTTTGGTTCTCTTGTGAAATCTGGATTCTTTCACCAAGGCAATTGCTCCAGTATTGTCACAAAAGATTTTCATTGGACCCGATGCACTAGGTATTACACCTAGATCGGATATGAACTCCTTCATCCAGACTCCTTCATTTGCTGCTTCCGAAGCAGCTATGTACTCCGCTTCACACGTAGATCCCGCCACGACGCTCTGCTTCGAACTGCACCACCTGACAGCTCCACCATTCAATATAAATACGTATCTGGTTTGTGACTTAGAGTCATCCGGATCCGTGTCAAAGTTTGCATCGACGTAACCATTTACGACAAGCTCTTTTTCACCTCCATAAACGAGAAACATATCTGATGTAGGGTAGAACCCTAGGTGGCCCGATGTTTCATGATTGGAGCGGATCCCGCGAAGAACACGAGGGTAAAATAAGGGGAAACACGAGAGAATCACTCAAACCAACAAGAACAATCACACATGTGCTACACGATCCATGATCAACAAGGGACGATACATAGGTAACCGGTTCTTCTCCGTGAGGAGGTCTTGATGGGGGTCTTCTTCGTGAGGAGGTCTTGAATCCAACGTGGATCTTCTCCGTAGAGGGGCCGCAGTCTCTCTCGTGGAGTAGATCCGTATGGATGAGCAAAGCTCTATCTCTAATATGAGCTAAACCTATTCTAACCCTCAAATGGAGGAGGGAGAGGAGTATATATAGTCTAAGCCACCAAGGGGTAAGTGAGGGGCGAAGGGGTACATGGGCTTCAACCCAAGTCACGCACGCAGGCGGGGTCCGGATGATCCGGATGGTGGCCTGGATGATCCGGGTGTCGGGGGTCCGGATGATCCGGGTGGAGTCCCGAATGATCCGGCTTCAGGTGAAACCTTCGGGTGTCTTCGGCGCAGTTAGCCGGATCGTCCGGGTGGTCGTCCGGATCGTCCGGGCTCGGTCCGGATCATCCGGCTGGGGGGTCCGGATGATCCGGGCAAGTCCAGTGTTGCTCCGATCTTCTTCTTCCTTCTCCTCTTCCATGCTTGACCTTGGTCCTTGGATCCTCCATGGTCATCTCGGTTGTACCTGAGTATATGCAAGGTCCATGCATGAGGTAGTAACCATGTCTCATATGTGGAAAGTGACGGTTCGAAGAGGAGTGAGTTCACCTTGGGTCCAATGGCGTATGGTCGAGGTCTCATCGTATGTCCTCTTGGGGCTTGGGGAGTAGTCGAAGTGTACATGGGGATGATCGTAGGATGCTCCGCATCATCTCCCCCTCCTTGGGAAAGATCCAACCTCGGATCGTGATCCTCATAACCATGGAAACAGTTGTTGTGGACGGACTTGTAGTTGGACGGCGTTGAAGACATTGCGTAATCCAAGTACTCCAAGGTGTCGCCGGAGTGGTATACATGCAAAAAGAGCAAACACAAACAACACTTGGAAATACAATGGTTAGCGCACACAAAGTGTCCATCATGTAAGAATGAGTCCGTGCGACAAGATTGTTCGTGACAAAACACATGAAGCTTATCAAGATGATAGAGAATGATATGCAAAGCGTTCATGGGAGCAAAAGCATTCATTGTGCACACAAATGTGTTGTGAATATGATCAATGCAACCACGGTGCAAAATGGTGTCATAGTGAGACGGTTTATCAAGAGCATGAATATGGCAATGGATGCTAAATATGATTATGTTATCATGCAATTGATGGTAGGCAATGTGATCATTTTGTATGGATATGCCATCAAGAAAGATCACAACAAATTTGCTAAGGAAATGCACAAGCTCATATATCATGGATGACATAGAAATACAAGATGCAACAAGGCAATCATAAGGTGAGTCAATCCATGCATAAGATGCAAATTTGTTATGTGTGGTGTTGTACCAAAGCTCGATGTTATGGCACTCCTCAACTTGAAGGTCCATCGGGTCCATCTCCAATGTCGGTCCTCCCTCCAATATGTGTATCATGTAGACAAGAAGAAGGAGACAACAATGAAAGAATGACCCATCCAATATGCGTAATGGAGGATGGCTCAAAGGGAAGGAGTTCACCTTTAGGAGATTCTTGCAAATGTTGGTGTTGCACATCGTGTATGCCTTCGCATGACCAAGTTGTCGCATGATGGTACCACCTTGTGAATCCTTCAAAACGAAATAACATCACAAACACTCGGAAAAACAAATGAGGTTAGCGGAAGTGCGAAACCTATCATTCGTGTGGTAAGACACCCAACAAGTGTATGCATAATTCTCATCATAAGAAAGGACAAGGGAGCATTTCATAGTATGGAGGCATATGATGTGAGAACAACCAAATACAATAGGCTCAATCAAACAAGCATGCATCACAAGTAATATGTCCAAGTCTCCAAAATCATTAAGCATGGAGGCAACTATTGGAGGCAAGCGACAATGAACAAGATATATCATGTGAGAGGCATGAACATATATGTCATCAACCCAAGAAAGTGAGTAATAATGGAACATGAGTGATGCGACAAAGCAAGCAATCATAGCGATCAAGTCAAGCAAGCTAGTAGTGCGAAGATGCAACATACTAGAAGGAATCATGGTAAACATGTCATGGGTGCAAATAGTGTGCATGAATAATTCACATGACATAGCACAAGCATGAAAGCAAGATATGAGGAAAGTATCATCAATGTATTGGCGAGAGGCCATATGTAAATAGCAATGGGACATCATGACTCTCCCAACACAACAAGCATCAATAGCATGAGGCACATGATAAACATGGCAATAGCAACAAGGATCTCCACCAAGCATGCAAATACACATGGTAGTAGTATAATTGTGAATCATGGGTAGATGCAAGCAAGGGTCACAATTGCATGGCACAATCATGTAAAGAGGCATAACATGCAAAGTGAACAAGATATAATGGGCATAAAGTAACAAGTGATAGATAGCCCATAGTCATGTGAGAGGCAAGTAAAAGGAATGCGTGAAGTCGGTGTGCGAAGAGAACGGTGGTAAGGATAGTTCACGGGATCCCAAGTCATCGTTGCTCTCAAGAGCTCGTTTCGTCAACTCGTGGGATTGAGAGGTTGACGACTATACATTAGTACCTACACAAAATGAAGGCAAAAGGAAAATTGTGTGTGCATGGTATATGTACACATCATCCATCATGATGCGCACGTGCAAGTGTTGGTTAGCACAAAATATCCAATGCTCAAATAAATGAGATGCGTGATATAGAAACATGTCATCCATCATGAGAGGTTTGTTATTATGTATAGCATAATGGAGACTCAAATTGTGTAAAGCATCATGAGAAATATGTAGAGCATTGTTATTCATGGAATGCATATGGTGCACGCAATTATGGGAATCATGCAAAGTATGGAATGCATCAAGATCTCCCAATATGTATGAGGAAACTATGGGGGTCTCCTCATGAGCATTAGTAGAACATGGAGAATATTGACAACATCCAAAACAATGCATATTTGGAACAATGTGATCATGGCATGGCATATTAGATGAATTGCGCAAATCATGTAAAGGAAGCATGGCAATATCATCACATGAAAAACAAAAGCAAATGACCATCATCTCGTCATCTATGCCATAAGTGCAAATGGGGTTGGGGCATGCATAGTTACTATGTTGAGATTGAAATGAAGCAATATGGGAGATCTCACTCATAGCATATGACAAGTTTAAGGGATTGTCAAACATGACGTGGCCAATAGAATTTTCACATGATATCCTATGGAGCATAGCATCACAACTAGGCAACTCAACATGCTCATCATCATATTCATCATAAATGGGCAAGTCATGACATGAGGAATTCGCACTAGCATGAAGCATGGGTGGATCAACATCATGCAAGCAATCATTGGTGGGATTGTCCACTAGTGGGACAAGAGAAGTACCGTCACCTATGTTACCTTCGAAGAATCGCTCATGTGTTGTAGGTGAGGTGTCGAAGACCAAGTCGTGGTCAACTTCATCTTGATGGAACCATGTGGGGGGTGCATCATTATTCACCATGTCCATCGTCGTCTCCATTGGAGGTATGGACTCGTCGAGGATAGGCATGTCGTCATGTAGGAGACCTAGCACCAAAAAGGAAAACACACTCGGAGTAGAGGGTAAGTCGTTAGAAATCATAGTGGCCTCAGATGCCATGTCAACTACCTCACTCGCTAAGTGTTGTGGCTCACTCACTCCCTCAAGGATGCTCTCACTCATATGGTTGGTGTAGTCACTCAAATGGCGCTCAACCTCACATAGGATGTGTGCATGCTCTCAAGTGTGGGGCTAGTGGTGGTCACACTCATCCTCTCATAGGAAATGCTCTCAATGTCACGTATGGTGGAGTCACTCATGTCACTCATGTGGTAGTGGCTCTCCTCACATGGGAATTGGGGCATCTCGTCATAAGTGGGTGTCGGAGAGGTGTAGGTGCAAACGTCTCCATGGTCAATCATGTCGTAGCCGTAGCCGTGGATGAAGGCCGAAGATGGCACATCATCGCTCTCCTCCGAGATCAAAGAGAAGGTCTCATGTGCGCTCATGTAGCTTGACTCGGAGAATGAGTCCAATATAGGCGTCGTCTTCATGTTGTTGAAGAGGTTCATGCTCATCGCCGTGGTCGAAGGGGATGGCCCTTGCTCGACCTTCTTGTCACCTTCTTGTTGTAGGAGGCCCATATGATGTGGCACCTCGTAGCTCGTCTCCATGACCAAAGGGAATTTCCCATGCTCGGGCGTCTTTCTTGAGGGGCTTCCGAAGATGGAAGTGTCGCCCTCGCTCGTAGGTGGTCGCCTTGTTGTTGAAGATGTCAATGTAGGCGAACTCGTGGGAAGTAGGCGAAGATGCCGTACGTCCAAAGGCGAAGATGCCTTGAGAACACTTGGCGAAGATGCCGAAGTGGTTGGTGTAGCCATAGCTCCATCTTGGTGGTGCTCGTCTCGCGGTCTTCTCTTGTGCTCATGAAGTTTGGACTTGGCGTGAAGTAGAGCTTGTTGGGACTTGTTTGTTTGCGCTTGGCGAGGATCTTCATGATAATGGTGTTGTTGTCGCACTTGAGCTCGGAGTAGATGTCGTTCGTCATCGTCATGCACATGTTGCTTGGAGGTGACTTGCCCTTCATGACGATGTTGACGATGGTCGCCATGGAGATGTGGACGTGGACGACTTGCGCTTGCATCTTGTTTGCGCTCCGAAGACTTGTGACTTGAACATCGCCTCCTTGAGGATGATGAAGGTGAAGAACAGTTGATCAACAAGGTCCGAATCTCCTCCATCCTTGCATCTTGCTCCTCCTTTTGTGCAGAAAGCTTGTTGTCGATGTAGTCCCTTTTCCTTGCTTCGGAGTGACGAATGTCGATGGAAAGGTTCTCGATGCGCTCTCGCAATCTTGATTGTGCGCCTTGCATTTGTCGTTGTAGATCGAAGATGGACGCTTTGGTGATGTAGTTGTTCGCGCCGTCGTTGTTGTCGAAGACCGGAGATGAAATGCCTTGCCTATCCATCACAAGACTCGAGCAAATATGAGTGGGAGAAAGAGAAGAACTTATACCAAATGTACCTTGACCGAAGTTGAAGATGGATCAATGATCACTCAATGATGTAACAAGGAAATAGCACAATTGGTACCATTTCTCGTCAATTTCTCACACCTACACAAGTAAGGCTTATAGTGGAGCTCGGTGAGGATAGTGGCACAAAAATTTGATGCAAAATGTTAGCAAGAGTCAATAATGTTGAAAGAGATTCACAAATTCGCAAGTGAAACAAGTAGACCAATAGCAATATGTGGCACACGGAAACACACACACGGATAGATAAATGGGGTCGTGCAACCAAGGAATGAGCACAAAATGTGGAATCCACGGAAAAGCTCGTGTTGCACAACTCAAGAGAGACACTAACACGATTGCTCAATAGGCGGATACGACACTTGTGCACAACCTATAAGATGCAAAGATATATCAACTTTCTATCCCAAGTATGCTATATATGTATGGTTCCCGGTGTTTCTCAAGATGATCCAAGATGATCGGATATGACAATCTTATGTGCAATGTGGTATGATGCTATGGCACTTGCTTACAAGCTGCTTTGCTCTTTCTCTTTTGCTTAAAAGCTTATTCCTTTTTTGATATGACCACAATGCGAAATGCACAAACCAAGATAGCAATTGTGTATATGCGGGAACAATCCTGTGACACAATGGATGATGATACCAATATGATATGGTATGTATGCAATGGGAGGTGTAGATCGATGATCACTAATGTGCACAAGTAACGTTGCCGGCAATACTCAAATGGTTAGTCTCGATAGGCAAGTGACGCAAAATGGGCTAGGGGTTAACAATGCAATGGCAATGAGAATGTACAATGATGTCGTCGAGGTTACCGTCCTTGCTTACGGTAGGGGTGTCAAAATGATGAAGTGGTCAATGTCGATGACGACCTCGTGGCGATGATGAGTGGCGGTGTTCTCGAAGTAGAACCGTCCCTAATTAGCCGAAACACCTTAGGAAACGGAAAAACCGCGAACTCAACATCTCAAGGGCAAAAGTCAAATGGTGGTAGCGAAATGCGGTGGAGGTTTTGTGGAAGCTCAATGGGATTGCGGGAAAGCAATGATGGATTTTGGAGTATGCAATGCGGGGATGGAGTGTTAGTGGGTTAGGTGATTCGAAGTTGAAGGTCACCGTCCCTAAGTAGCCGAAACACCTTAGGAGACACAACTCGCAACTCAAACAAAATTGGGTTAAGTTGAGGTGGCGGAAGTGTATGGTGGGCAAGCCTATGCGGAAGTGGTGGTGGTGGTTGATGAAGAAGCAACCATCCCTAAGTAGGAAAAACACCTTAGGAGACTCGAATCACTACTCAAGCAACCACATATGCAATGGGGAATAAAATGGGTTAGGTTGCGGAAGTCGGTGATGGTGTTGCGGATGATATGGTGGTGGCCCTAGGCAAAGATGCCAAAGTTCCAACAATTTGATGGAGTCAAATGATGTTGGTGGTATTTTTGTGGTATGGGGGATGTTAAGAGCTTCTAAACGAGCTAACGAACGTCAAAAACGGACTCTGGATGAATTAGTTATGGACAAAACAAAAATTCAGCCGTGTCAGTTTCAGGGTTAACCGGACATCCGGGAGGAGGTCCGGATGATCCGGGCTTGGTCCGGATGATCCGGGAGTACTTCCGGATGATGCGGGTTCGTCAGCTCCAGTTCTGTTGTGTGGGTGTGTGGGTTATCCGGACGTCCGGGAGAGGGTCCAGTTGATCCGGGAGGTGTCCGGATGATCCGGGAGAAGGTCCGGATGATCCGGGCAGGTCAAACTCCTCGGGATTTCCTCTCGGGGACGAATTTTTGGGCGGAAATTAGATGATTTCGGGGTCAAAATTGATGAGATTTCATGGATGGAAGGTGGGGAAACTTGGGGAGATGCTAGATCCACTCGAAACCAAGCAAATTCATGGATCAAAATCAACAAAACATCATCAAAACCAACAAATCACAAAAAAAATTGGGGCTATTTTTTGTGGGGATTTTCGAAATTGGGACAAAATCAACAAAACTAGGCTAGAAAACAAAGGGGTAGGGGCTCCAAATTCGTGATCAATCTTGCTCTGATCCAAGATGATGTAGGCTAGAACCCTAGGTGGCCCGATGTTTCACGATTGGAGCGGATCCCGCGAAGAACATGAAGAACACGAGGGGAAAACGAGGGGAAACACGAGAGAATCACTCAAACCAACAAGAACAATCACACATGTGCTAGATCCTCGAAATACAAAGAGATACACGATCCATGATCAACAAGGGACGATACATAGGGTAACCGGTTCTTCTCCGTGAGGAGGTCTTGATGGGGGTCTTCTCCGTGAGGAGGTCTTGAATCCAACGTGGATCTTCTCCGTAGAGGGGCCGCGGTCTCTCTCGTGGAGTAGATCCGTATGGGTGAGCAAAGCTCTATCTCTAATATGAGCTAAACCTATGCTAACCCTCAAATGGAGGAGGGGGAGGAGTATATATAGTCTAAGCCACCAAGGGGTAAGTGAGGGGCGAAGGGGTACATGGGCTTCGACCAAAGTCACGGACGCAGGCGGGGTCCGGATGATCCGGATGGTGGCCCGGATGATCCGGGTGTCGGGGGTCCGGATGATCCGGGTGGAGTCCCGGATGATCCGGCTTCAGGTGAAACCTTCGGTTGTCTTCGGCGCAGTTAGCCGGATCGTCCGGGCTTGGTCCGGATCATCCGGCTGGGGGGTCCGGATGATCCGGGCAAGTCTAGTGTTGCTCCGATCTTCTTCTTCCTTCTCCTCTTCCATGCTTGGCCTTGGTCCTGGGATCCTCCATGGTCATCTCGGTTGTACCTGAGTATATGCAAGGTCCATGCATGAGGTAGTAACCATGTCTCACATGTGGAAAGTGACGGTTCGAAGAGGAGTGAGTTCACCTTGTGTCCAATGGCGTATGGTCGAGGTCTCATCATATGTCCTCTTGGGGCTTGGGGAGTAGTCGAAGTGTACATGGGGATGATCGTAGGATGCTCCGCATCAATATCCTTAGTCCTTTTCAGGTATTTCAGGATGTTCTTGACCGCTGTCCAGTGATCCACTCCTGGATTACTGTCGTACCTCCCTGCTAAATTTATAGCAAGGCACACATCAGGTCTGGTACACAGCATTGCATACATGATAGAACCTATGGCTGAGGCATAGGGAATGACTTTCATTTTCTCTCTATCTTCTGCAGTGGTCGGGCATTGAGTCTGACTCAACTTCACACCTTGTAACACAGGCAAGAACCCTTTCTTTGACTGATCCATTTTGAAATTCTTCAAAACTTTATGAAGGTATGTGCTTTGTCAAAGTCCAATTAAGCGTCTTGATCTATCTCTATAGATCTTGATGCCCAATATATAAGCAGCTTCACTGAGGTCTTTTATTGAAAAATTCTTATTCAAGTATCCTTTTATGCTATCCAGAAATTCTGTATCATTTCCAATCAACAATATGTCATCCACATATAATATTAGAAATGCTACAGAGCTCCCACTCACTTTCTTGTAAATAAAGGCTTCTCCAAAAGTCTGTATAAAACCATATGCTTTCATCACACTATCAAAGCGTATATTCCAACTCCGAGAGGCTTGCACCAGTCCATAAATGGATCGCTGGAGCTTGCACACTTTGTTAGCACCTTTAGAATCGACAAAACCTTCTGGTTGCATCATATACAACTCTTCTTTAAGATATCCATTAAGGAATGCAGTTTTGACATCCATTTGCCAAATTTCATAATCATAAAATGCGGCTATTGCTAACATAATTCAGACAGACTTAAGCATCGCTACGGGTGAGAAGGTCTCATGGTAGTCAACTCCTCGAACTTTTCGAAAACCTTTCACAACAAGTCGAGCTTTGTAGACAGTAACATTACCGTCAGTGCCAGTCTTCTTCTTGAAGATCCATTTATTCTCTATGGCTTGCTGATCATCGGGCAAGTCAACCAAAGTCCACACTATGTTCTCATACATGGATCCCATCTCAGATTTCATGGCCTCAAGCCATTTTGCGGAATCTAGGCTCATCATCGCTTCCTCATAGTTCATAGGTTCATCATGGTCTAGTAACATGACTTCCAGAACATGATTACCATACCACTCTGGTGCGGACCGTACTCTGGTTGACCTACGAGGTTCGGTAGTAACTTGATCTGAAGTTTCATGATCATCATCATTAGCTTCCTCATTGATTGGTGTAGGAATCACTGGAACCGATTTCTGTGATGAACTACTTTCCAATTCAGGAGAAGGTACAGTTACCTCATCAAGTTCTACTTTCCTCCCACTCATTTCTTTCGAGAGAAACTCCTTCTCTAGAAAGGATCCATTCTTAGCAACGAATATCTTGCCTTCGGATCTGTGATAGAAGGTGTACCCATCAGTCTCCTTTGGGTATCCTATCAAGACACATTTATCTGATTTGGGTTCGAGCTTATCAGGTTGAAGCTTTTTCACATAAGCATCGCAGCCCCAAACTTTAAGAAATGACAGCTTAGGTTTCTTGCCAAACCACAGTTCATATGGCGTCGTCTCAACGGATTGAGATGGTGCCCTATTTCACGTGAATGCAGCCGCCTCTAAAGCATAACCCCGAAACGATAGTGGTAAATCGGTAAGAGACATCATAGATCGCACCATATCTAATAAAGTACGGTTACGACGTTCGGACACACCATTATGCCGTGGTGTTCCAGGTGGCGTGAGTTGCGAAAGTATTCCACATTGTTTCAAATGAAGACAAAACTCATAACTCAAATATTCTCCTCCATGATCAGATCGTAGAAACTTTATTTTCTTGTTACGATGATTTTCCACTTCACTCTGAAATTCTTTGAACTTTTCAAATGTTTCAGACTTATGTTTCATTAAGTAGATATACCCATATCTGCTCAAATCATCTATGAAGGTTAGAAAATAACGATGCCCGCCGCGAGCCTGAACACTCATCGGACCGCATACATCAGTATGTATTATTTCCAACAAGTCAGTTGCTTGCTCCATTGTTCCGGAGAACGGAGTCTTAGTCATCTTGCCCATAAGGCATGGTTCGCAAGCATCAAGTGATTCATAATCAAGTGATTCCAAAAGCCCATCAGCATGGAGTTTCTTCATGCGCTTTACACCAATATGACCTAAACGGCAGTGCCACAAATAAGTTGCACTATCATTATTAACATTGCATCTTTTGGCTTCAATATTATGAATATGTGTATCACTACAATCGAGATTCAACAAAAATAGACCACTCATCAAGGGTGCATGACCATAAAAGATATTACTCATATGAATAGAACAACCATTATTCTCTGATTTAAATGAATAACCGTCTTGCATCAAACAAGATCCATATATAATGTTCATGCTCAACGCTGGCACCAAATAACAATTATTCAGGTCTAGAACTAATCCCGACAGTAGATGTAGAGGTAGCGTGCCGAAGGCGATCACATCAACCTTGGAACCATTTCCCACGCGCATCGTCAGCTCGTCCTTAGGCAATCTTCGTTTAAACCGTAGCATGTTTCGAGTTGCAAATATGAGCAACAGAACCAGTATCAAATACCCAGGCGCTACTACGAGCATTAGTAAGGTACACATTAATAACATGTATATCAAATATACCTTTCACTTTTCCATCCTTCTTATCCGCCAAATACTTGGGGCAGTTCCGCTTCAAGTGACCATTCCCTTTGCAGTAGAAGCACTCAGTTTCAGGCTTAGGTCCAAACTTGGGCTTCTTACCTTGAGCAGCAACTTGCTTGCCGTTCTTCTTGAAGTTCCCCTTCTTCCCTTTGCCCTTTTTCTTGAAACTAGTGGTCTTGTTAACCATCAACACTTGATGCTCCTTCTTGATTTCTACCTCCGCAGCCTTTAGCATCGCGAAGAGCTCGGGAATTGTCTTTTCCATCCCTTGCATATTATAGTTCATCACGAAGCCATTATAGCTTGGTGGCAGTGATTGAAGAACTCTGTCAATGACACTATCATCAGGAAGATTAACTCCCAGTTGAGTCAAGTGGTTATGATACCCAGACATTTTGAGTATATGTTCACTGACAGAACTATTCTCCTCCATTTTGCAGCTATAGAAATTGTTGGAGACTTCATATCTCTCAACGCGGGCATTTGCTTGAAATATTAACTTCAACTCCTGGAACATCTCAGATGCTCCATGACGTTCAAAACGTCTTTGGAGTCCCGATTCTATCGAGTAGTCATCAGCTTTGCTCTGCGAGACGTTCATAACGTTCGGAGTTGCTCCTGCAGCGGGTCTTGCACCTAGCGGTGCTTCCAGGATGTAATTCTTCTGTGCAGCAATGAGGATAATCCTCAAGTTACGGACCCAGTCCATGTAGTTGCTACCATCATCTTTCAACTTAGCTTTCTCTAGGAATGCATTAAAATTCAACGTAACGGTAGCACGGGCCATTGATCTACAACAACATAGACATGCAAAAACTATCAGGTACTAAGTTCATGATAAATTAAAGTTCAATTAATCATATTACTTAAGAACTCCCACTTAGATAGACATCCCTCTAATCATCTAAGTGATCACGTGATCCATATCAACTAAACCATGTCCGATCATCACGTGAGATGGAGTTGTTTTCAATGGTGAACATCACTATGTTGATCATATCTACTATATGATTCACGTTCGACCTTTCGGTCTCAGTGTTCCGAGGCCATATCTGCATATGCTAGGCTCGTCAAGTTTAACACGAGTATTCTGCACGTGCAAAACTGGGTTGCACCCGTTGTATGTGAATGTAGAGCTTATCACACCCGATCATCACATGGTGTCTCGGCACGACGAACTGTAGCAACGGTGCATACTCAGGGAGAACACTTATACCGTGAAATTTAGTGAGGCATCATCTTATAATGCTACCGCCGTACTAAGCAAAATAAGACGCATAAAAGATAAACATCACATGCAATCAAAATATGTGACATGATATGGCCATCATCATCTTGTGCCTTTGATCTCCATCTCCAAAGCACCGTCATGATCTCCATTGTCACCGTCTTGACACCTTGATCTCCATCGTAGCATCGTTATCGTCGTGCCAACTATTGCTTCTACGACTATCGCTACCGCTTAGTGATAAAGTAAAGCAATTACATGGCGATTGCATTTCATACAATAAAGCGACAACCATAAGGCTCCTGCCAGTTGCGAATAACTAATACAAAACATGATCATCTCATACAACAATTTATATCTCATCACGTCTTGACCATATCACATCACAACATGCCCTGCAAAAACAAGTTAGACGTCCTCTACTTTGTTGTTGTAAGTTTTACATGGTGTCTATGGGCTTCTAGCAAGAACCGTTCTTACCTACGCATCAAAACCACAACGATTTTTCGTGAAGTGTGTTGTTTTAACCGTTAACAAGGACCGGCCGTAGTCAAACTCGATTCAACTAAAGTTGGAGAAACAGACACCCGCCAGCCACCTGTGTGCGAAGCACGTCGGTAGAACCAGTCTCAAGAACGCGGTCATGTAATGTCGGTCCGGGCCGATTCATCCAACAATACCGCCGAATCAAAGTAAGACGTTGGTGGTAAGCAGTATGACTATTATTGCCCACAACTCATTGTTTTCTACTCGTGCATATCATTTACGCATAGACCTGGCTCGGATGCCACTGTTGGGGAACGTAGTAATTCAAAAAATTCCTACAATCACGCAAGATCTATCAAGGAGATGCATATCAACGAGAGGGGAGAGTGTGTCCACGTACCCTCATAGACCGAAAGCGGAAGCGTTTAGTTAATGCGATTGATGTAGTCGAACATCTTCACAATCCAACAGATCCAAGTACCGAATGTACGGCACCTCCGTGTTCAGCACACATTCAGCTCGATGATGTCCCTCGAGCTCTTGATCCAGTAGAGAGTCGAGGGAGAGTTCCGTTAGCACGACGGAGTGGCGACGGTGTTGGTGATGTGATCCGCGCAGGGCTTCGCCTAAGCACTATGACACTATGACCGGAGGAGTAAACTGTGGAGGGGGCACCACACACGGCTAAGAAACAACAGTTGTGCCTTTGGGGTGCCCCCTGGCCACGTATATAAAGGAGGGGGGAGAGAGTCCGGCGGCCAGGAGGGGCGCGTCATGGGGGGAGTCCTACTTGGACTCCTAGTCCAAGTAGGATTTGCCCCCCCCCTTTTCCTTTCTTCCCACGGAGGAAATAGGAAGGAGAGGGAGAGGGAACGGGAAGGGGGGGTGTTGCCCCCTCCTCCTTGTCCTATTCGGACTCCCAAGGAGGGGGCACGTGGCCACCCCGCGTGGGCTTCCCTCTCTCTCCCTTAGGCCCATGTTGGCCCAACACTTCCCCGGGGGGTTCCGGTAACCCCTCGGTACTCCGGAAAAATACCTGAATCACTCGGAACCATTCCGATGTCCAAATACTACCTTCCAATATATGAATCTTCACCTCTCGACCATTTCGGGACTCCTCATCATGTCCGTGATCTCATCCAGGACTCCGAACAAACTTCTGTCACCAAAACACATAACTCATAATCCAAATCGTCATCGAACGTTAAGCGTGCGGACCCTACGGGTTCGAGAACTATGTACACATGAACGAGACACATCTCCGGTCAATAACCAATAGCGGAACCTGGATGCTCATATTGGCTCCTACATATGTTATTCCCTTTGTCATCGGTATGTTACTTGCCCGAGATTCGATCATCGGTATCATCATACCTAGTTCAATCTTGTTACCGGCAAGTCTCTTTACTCATTCTGTAATGCATCATCCCGTAACTAACTCAATAGTCACATTGCTTGCAAGGCTTATAGTGATGTGCATTACCGAGAGGGCCAAGAGATACCTCTCTGATACACGGAGTGACAAATCCTAATCTCGATCTATGCCAACTCAACAAACACCTTCGGAGATACCTGAAGATCATCTTTATAATCACCCAGTTACGTTGTGACGTTTGTTAGCACACAAAGTGTTCCTCCGGTATTTGGGAGTTGCATAATCTCATAGTCAGAGGAACACGTATAAGTCATGAACAAAGCAATATCAATAAAACTAAACGATCAATATGCTAAGCTAACAGATGGGTCTTGTCCATCACATCATTCTCTAATGATGTGATCCCGTTGATCAAATGACAACACATGTCTATGGTCAGGAAACTTAACCATCTTTGATTAACGAGTAGTCAAGTAGAGGCATACTAGGGACACTCTGTTTGTCTATGTATTCACACATGTACTAAGTTTCTGGTTAATACAATTCTAGCATGAATAATAAACATTTATCATGATATAAGGAAATATAAATAAAAACTTTATTATTGCCTCTAGGGCATATTTCCTTCAACACGTGCTAGATCCAATCACACAAAGAGAGATACAAAGGTCCAAATCCAACACAAGATGATACAAGAGGTAACTAGTTCATCCCAATCCTATGAGGAAAGAGGTCTTGATGATCCTATGATGGGGATCCTTCTCCAAGAGGAGGGCTTGATCTCCAATAGGAGCTTGTCCAAGAGGAGAGCTTGATCTCCAAGAGGAGGTCTAGATATCCAAAAGGAGGAAGATGAGCAAAGCTCTCTCTTTGTCTATCAAATACTTTGCTATCTTCTCTAATGAGCTAGAGGAAGAGTACTTATAGTCTAGGGACGAAATAAGAGGGAAATGGGGGTACAAGGGTCATTTAGCCCAAGATGCACGCAGGCACTTTCGGTGGAGTCCGGGCACCCGGGGTCGTCGGGGAGTAGAAGACCAGGCACCCGGGGTTGAGGGCCGGGCACCCGGGGTGGCGCCTGGGAGGGGGCTGGGCACCTGGTGGCTGGGGTGCGGGCACCCGGGGTGGACAGAGGGGTCGCGCCCTTTGGGGCCGAGGCTCCGGGCACCCGGGGTGGTCCGAGGCCTCCGGTGTTCCGCATCTGGGAGTTCCTTCTTCTCCTTGGGGCTCCATGTGGACTTGGTGATCCCTCCATGCCTCCTCACGGTCTTCTCCTTGGTACCTAAGAATGCACAATGTATCCATTTGAGGTAGAACCCAACTCTCATGTGAATCCGAATGAAGTTCAAAGGGGAAAGAGTTAACATCGGTTTCAATGACGCGTGCGCGGACTCTTGTCATTGGTACTCTTCGTGCTTGCAGTGGGGATGAACGAGGGATGCTCCGCATTATCTCCCCCCTGGGAGAGATCCGTCCATGGATCGTGATCTTCATCACCATGGCAAAGAGAGGGTATCGCCGTGTAGAAGTGGACAACCACCAAGCACTTATCATGTTGAAGCTCGAAATGGGCACTCTCCAATGTCGCACCGTCTTGTGATTCCTTCAAAAGGAGCAAGTATAACAAACACTTGGAAAAACAAATGTGGTTAGCGTTAGTGCAAAACCAAGCATTCAAGAGGTGATTCACCAAACAAGTGTCGTCATCAAGCATAACATGTGGTGTGACAAGGGATTGTGACATGTCATGTAAGCACATAAATTGAGCATAATCAAGGACATCATGGAAACAAGCATGTAAATGTGAGGTAGCGATGCAAATATGTGTGTCAAGAGAATAAGCATCTATATCAAGCTCATAGCAAGCATGCATAAGGCGCTCAACAAATGGTCTATTGTATACATATGAAGCTGAAGGAAATATGCCCTAGAGGCAATAATAAAGTTGTTATTTATATTTCCTTATATCATGATAAACGTTTATTATTCATGCTAGAATTGTATTAACCGGAAACTTAGTACATGTGTGAATACATAGACAAACAGAGTGTCACATATGCCTCTACTTGACTAACTCGTTGAATCAAAGATGGTTAAGTTTCCTAGCCATAGACATGAGCTGTCATTTGATTAACGGGATCACATCATTAGAGAATGATGTCATTGACTTGACCCATTCCATTAGCCTAGCACTTGATCGTTTAGTTTATTTGCTATTGCTTTCTTCATGACTTATACATGTTCCTATGACTATGAGATTATGCAACTCCCGAATACCAGAGGAACACTTTGTGTGCTACCAAACGTCACAACATAACTGGGTGATTATAAAGGTGATCTACAGGTGTCTCCGATGGTGTTTGTTGAGTTGGCATAGATCAAGATTAGGATTCGTCACTCGGATTGTCGGAGAGGTATCTCTGGGCCCTCTCGGTAATGAACATCACTATAAGCCTTGCAAGCAATGTGACTAATGAGTTAGTTGCGGGATGATGCATTACGGAACGAGTAAAGAGACTTGTCGGTAACGAGATTGAAGTAGGTATTTAGATACCAACGATCGAATCTCGAGCAAGTAACATACCGATGACAAAGGGAACAACGTATGTTGTTATGCGGTTTGACCGATAAAAATCTTCGCAGAATATGTAGGAACCAACATGAGCATCCAGGTTCCACTATTGGTTATTGACCGGAGACGTGTCTCGGTCATGTCTACATAGTTCTCGAACCCGTAGGGTCCGCATGCTGAACGTTCAGTGACGATCGGTATTATGAGATTATGTGTTTTGATGTACCGAAGGTAGTTCGGAGTCCCGGATATGATCACGGACATGACGAGGAGTCTCGAGATGGTCGAGACATAAAGATTGATATATTGGACGGCTATATTCGGGCAGTGGAAGTGTTCCGGGAGGTTTCGGATAAAACCGGAGTGCCAGAGGGTTATCGGACCCCCCGGGAAGTTATTGGGCCCTTAGTGGGCTTTAGGGGAGAGAGAGGGCAGCAACGAGGAGGTGGCGCGCCCCCTCCCAAGGGAGTCCGAATCGGACTAGGGGAGGGGGGCACGGCCCCTCTTTCCCTCTCCCTCCCCCTCTCCTTCCTTCCCCCTTCGCCCTCCTAGTTGGACTAGGAAAGGGGGAGTCCTACTCCTACTTGGAGGAGGACTCCTCCCCTCCTTGGCGCGCCCTAGGGCCGGCCGGCCTCCACCTTGCTCCTGTATATACGGGGGCAGGGGGCACCCTAGAACACAATAACAGACATTGTCTTAGCCGTGTGCGGTGCCCCCTCCACCATAATCCACCTCGGTCGTATCGTTGCAGTGCTTAGGCGAAGCCCTGCGCTGGTAGCTTCATCATCCATCATCACGTCGTCGTGCTGACGAAGCTCTGCCTCGACACTCAGCTGGATCGAGAGTTCGTGGGACGTCACCGAGCTGAACGTGTGCTGATCGTGGAGGTGCCGTACTTTCGGTACTAGGATTGGTCGGATCGTGAAGACATATGACTACATCAACCGCGTTGTCATAACGCTTCCACTTTCGGTCTATGAGGGTACGTAGACACCACTCTCCCCTCTTGTTGCAATGTATCACCATGATAGATCTTGCGTGTGCATAGGATTTTTTTTGAAATTACTTCGTTCCCCAACAGTGGCATCCGAGCCAGGTCTATGCGTAGATGTTATATGCATGAGTAGAACACAAATGAGTTGTGGGCGATAATAGTCATACTGCTTACCAGCATGTCATACTTTGATTCGGCGGTATAGTTGGATGAAGCGGCCCGGACCGACATTACGCGTACGCTTACGCGAGACTGGTTCTACCGACGTGCTTCGCACACAGGTGGCTGGCGGGTGTCAGTTTCTCCAACTTTAGTTGAATCGAGTGTGGCTATGCCCGGTCCTTGTTGAAGGTTAAAACCGCACACTTGACGAAAAATCGTTGTGGTTTTGATGTGTAGGTAAGAACGGTTCTTGCTCAGCCCGTAGCAGCCACGTAAAACTTGCAACAACAAAGTAGAGGACGTCTAACTTGTTTTTGCAGGGCATGTTGTGATGTGATATGGTCAAGACATGATGCTAAAATTTATTGCATGAGATGATCATGTTTTGTAACACAATTATCGGCAACTGGCAGGAGCCATATGGTTGTCGCTTTATTGTATGAAATGCAATCCCCATGTAGTTGCTTTACTTTATCACTAAGCGGTAGCGATAGTCGTAGAAGCAATAGTTGGCGAGACGACAACGATGCTTTGATGGAGATCAAGGTGTCAATCCGGTGACGATGGTGATCATGACAGTGCTTTGGAGATGGAGATCAAAGGCACAAGATGATGATGGCCATATCATATCACTTATATTGATTGCATGTGATGTTTATCCTTAATGCATCTTATTTTGCTTAGTTCGGCGGTAGCATTATAAGATGATCTTTCACTAAATTTCAAGGTACAAGTGTTCTCCCTGAGTATGCACCATTGCGAAAGTTCGTCCTGCCGAGACACCACGTGATGATCGGGTGTGATAAGCTCTACGTTCACATACAACGGGTGCAAGCCAGTTTTGCACACGCAGAATACTCGGGTTAAACTTGACAAGCCTAGCATATACAGATATGGCCTCGGAACACTGAGACTGAAAGGTCGAGCGTGACTCATATAGTAGATATGATCAACATAGTGATGTTCACCATTGAAAACTACTCCATCTCACGTGATGATCGGACATGGTTTATTTGATTTGGATCACGTGATCACTTGGATGATTAGAGGGATGTCTATCTAAGTGTGAGTTCTTAAGCAATTTGATTAATTGAACTTTAATTTATCATGAACTTAGTACCTGATAGTATTTTGCATATCTATGTTGTTGTAGATAGATGGCCCGTGCTATTGTTCCGTCAAATTTTAATGCGTTCCTAGAGAAAGCTAAGTTGAAAGATGATGGTAGCAACTACACGGACTGGGTCCTTAACTTGAGGATTATCCTCATTGCTACACAAAAGAATTACGTCCTAGAAGCACCACTAGGTGCCAAACCCGCTGCAGGAGCAACACCAGATGTTATGAACGTCTGGCAGAGCAAAGCTGATGACTACTCGATAGTTCAGTGTGCCATGCTTTACGGCTTAGAACCGGGACTTCAACGACGTTTTGAACGTCATGGAGCATATGAGATGTTCCAGGAGTTGAAGTTAATATTTCAAGAAAATGCCCGGATTGAGAGATATGAAGTCTCCAATAAGTTCTACAGCTCCAACATGGAGGAGAATAGTTCTGTCAGTGAGCATATACTCAAAATGTCTGGGTATAACAGTCACTTGATTCAACCGGGAGTTAATCTTCCTGATGATAGTGTCATTGACAGAATTCTTCATCACTGCCACCAAGCTACAAGAGCTTCATGATGAACTATAATATGCAAGGGGTGGATAAGACAATTCCCGAGCTCTTTGCAATGCTAAAGGCTGCGGAGGTAGAAATCAAGAAAGAGCATCAAATGTTGATGGTCAATAGGACCACCAGTTTCAAGAAAAAGGGTAAAGGGATGAAGGGGAACTTCAAGAAGAACGGCAAGCAAGTTGCTGCTCAAGTGAAGAAGCCCAAGTCTGGACCTAAGCCTGAGACTGAGTGCTTCTACTGCAAAGGGACTGGTCACTGGAAGCGGAACTGCCCCAAGTATTTAGCGGATAAGAAGGATGGCAAGGTGAACAAAGGTATATGTGATATACATGTTATTGATGTGTACCTTACTAATGCTCGCAGTAGTACCTAGGTATTTGATACTGGTTCTGTTGCTAATATTTGCAAGTCGAAACAGGGACTACGGATTAAGCAAAGATTGGCTAAGGACGAGGTGACGATGCGCGTGGGAAATGGTTCCTAAGTCGATGTGATCGTGGTCGGCACGCTACCTCTACATCTACCTTCGATATTAGTTTTAGACCTGAATAGTTGTTATTTGGTGTCAGCGTTAAGCACGAACATTATATCTGGATCTTGTTTGATGTGAGACGGTTATTCATTTAAATCAGAGAATAATGGTTGTTCTATTTATATGAGTAATATCTTTTATGGTCATGCACCCTTGAAGAGTTGTCTATTTTTGTTGAATCTCGATAGTAGTGACACACATATTCATAATATTGAAGCCAAAAGATGCAGAGTTGATAATGATAGTGCAACTTATTTGTGGCACTGCCGTTTGGGTCATATTGGTGTAAAGCGCATGAAGAAAATCCATTCTGATGGACTTTTGGAATCACTTGGTACTTGTGAACCATGCCTCATGGGCAAGATGACTAAAACTCCGTTCTCCGGAACAATGGAGTGAGCAACAGATTTATTGGAAATCATACATACTGATGTATGTGGTCCAATGAATATTGAAGCTCGCGGCGGGTATCGTTATTTTCTCATATTCACAGATGATTTGACCAGATATGGGTATGTCTACTTAATGAAATATAAGTCTGAAACATTTGAAAAGTTCAAAGAATTTCAGAGTGAAGTGGAAAACTCATCGTAACAAGAAAATAAAGTTTCTACGATCTGATCATGGAGGAGAATATTTGAGTTACGATTTTGGTCTTCATTTGAAACAACGCGGAATAGTTTCGCAACTCACGCCACCCGGAACACCACAGTGTAATGGTGTGTCCGAACGTCGTAACCACACTTTATTAGATATATATGGTGTGATCTATGATGTCTCTTATTGATTTACCGCTATCATTTTGGGGTTATGCTTTAGAAACAGCTGCATTCACGTTAAATAGGGCACCATCTAAATCCGTTGAGATGTCACCTTATGAACCGTGGTTTGGCAAGAAACCCAAGTTGTCGTTTCTTAAAGTTTGGGGCTGCGTTGCTTATGTGAAAAAGCTTCAACCTGATAAGATCGAACCCAAATCGGAGAAATGTGTCTTCATAGGATACCCAAAGGAGACTGTTGGGTACACCTTCTATCACAGATCCGAAGGCAAGACATTCGTTGCTAAGAATGGATCCTTTCTAGAGAAGGGGTTTCTCTCGAAAGAAGTGAGTGGGAGGAAAGTAGAACTTGATGAGGTAACTGTACCTGCCCCCTTATTGGAAAGTAGTTCATCACAGTAATCTGTTCCTGCGACTCCTACATCAATTAGTGAGGAAGCTAATGATGATGATCATGTAACTTCAGATCAAGTTACTACCGAACCTCGTAGGTCAACCAGAGTAAGATCCGCACCAGAGTAGTACGGTAATCCTGTTCCGGAGGTCATGTTACTTGACCATGACGAACCTACGAACTATGAGGAAGCGATGATGAGCCCAGATTCTACGAAATGGCTTGAGGCCATGAAATCTGAGATGGGATCCATGTATGAGAACAAAGTGTGGACTTTGGTTGACTTGCCCAATGATCGGCAAGCCATCGAGAATAAATGGATCTTCAAGAAGAAGACTGACGCTGACGGTAATGTTACTGTCTACAAAGCTCGACTTATTGCAAAAGGTTTTGGACAAGTTCAAGGAGTTGACTACGATGAGACATTCTCACCCGTAGCGATGCTTAAGACCGTCCGAATCATGTTAGCAATTGCTGCATTTTATGATTATGACATTTGGCAAATGGATGTAAAGACTGCATTCCTGAATGGATTTCTGGAAGAAGAGTTGTATATGATGCAACCTGAAGGTTTTATCGATCCAAAGGATGCTAACAAAGTGTGCAAGCTCCAGCGATCCATTTATGGACTGGTGCAAGCATCTCGGAGTTGGAATAAATGTTTTGATAGTGTGATCAAACTATATGGTTTTATACAGACTTTTGGAGAAGCCTGTATTTACAAGAAAGTGAGTGGGAGTTGTGTAGCATTTCTAATATTATATGTGGATGACATATTATTGATTGGAAATGATATCGAATTTCTGGATAGCATAAAAGGATACTTGCATAAGAGTTTTTCAGTGAAAGACCTCGGTGAAGATGCTTAATTGGACTTTCACAAAGCACATACCTTGATAAAGTTTTGAAGAAGTTCAAAATGGATCAAGCAAAGAAAGGGTTCTTGCCTGTGTTACAAGGCGTGAAGTTGAGTCAGACTCAATGCCCGACCACTGCAGAAGATAGCGAGAAAATGAAAGTTGTTCCCTATGCTTCAGCCATAGGCTCTATCATGTATGCAATGCTGTGTACCAGACCTGATGTGTGCCTTGCTATTAGTTTAGCAGGGAGGTACCAAAGTAATCCAGGAGTGGATCACTGGAAAGTGGTCAAGAACATCCTGAAATACCTGAAAAGGACTAAGGATATGTTTCTCGTTTATGGAGGTGACAAAGAGCTCGTCGTAAATGGTTATGTCGATGCAAGCTTTGACACTGATCTGGATGACTGTAAGTCACAAACCGGATACGTGTTTATATTGAACGGTGGAGCTGTCAGTTGGTGCAGTTCTAAGCAAAGCGTCATGGCGGGATCTACGTGTGAAGCGGAGTACATAGCTGCTTCAGAAGCAGCAAATGAAGGAGTCTGGATGAAGGACTTCATATCCGATCTAGGTGTCATACCTAGTGCATCGGGTCCAATGAAAATCTTCTATGACAATACTGGTGCAATTGCCTTGGCAAAGGAATCCAGATTTCACAAGAGAACCAAGCACATCAAGAGACGCTTCAATTCCATCCGTGATCAAGTCAAGGTGGAAGACATAGAGATTTGCAAGATAAATACGGATCTGAATGTTGCAGACCCGTTGACTAAGCCTCTCTCACGAGCAAAACATGATCAGCACCAAGACTCCATGGGTGTTAGAATCATTACTGTGTAATCTAGATTATTGACTCTAGTGCAAGTGGGAAACTGAAGGAAATATGCCCTAGAGGCAATAATAAAGTTGTTATTTATATTTCCTTATATCATGATAAATGTTTATTATTCATGTTAGAAATGTATTAACTGGAAACTTAGTACATGTGTGAATACATAGACAAACAAAGTGTCACTAGTATGCCTCTACTTGACTAGCTCGTTGAATCAAAGATGGTTAAGTTTCCTAGCCATAGACATGAGTTGTCATTTGATTAACGGGATCACATCATTAGAGAATGATGTGATTGACTTGACCAATCCGTTAGCCTAGCACTTGATCGTTTAGTTTATTTGCTATTGCTTTCTTCATGACTTATACATGTTCCTATAACTATGATATTATGCAACTCCCGAATACCCGAGGAACACTTTGTGTGCTACCAAATGTCACAACGTAACTGGGTGATTATAAAGGTGCTCTACAGGTGTCTCCAATGGTGTTCGTTGAGTTCGCATAGATCAAGATTAGGATTTGTCACTCCAATTGTCGGAGAGGTATCTCTGGGCCCTCTCGGTAATGAACATCACTATAAGCCTTGCAAGCAATGTGACTAATGAGTTAGTTGCAGGATGATGCATTACGGAACGAGTAAAGAGACTTGCCGGTAACGAGATTGAACTAGGTATTGAGATACCGACGATCGAATCCCGGGCAAGTAACATACCGATGACAAAGGGAACAACGTATGTTGTTATGCGGTTTGACCGATAAAGATCTTCGTAGAATATGTCGGAACCAATATGAGCATCCAGGTTCCACTATTGGTTATTGACCGGAGACGTGTCTCGGTCATGTCTACATAGTTCTCGAACCCGTAGGGTCCGCACGCTTAACGTTCGGTGACGATCGGTATTATGAGTTTATGTGTTTTGATGTACCGAAGGTAGTTCAGAGTCCCGGACATGATCACAGACATGACGAGGAGTCTCGATGGTCGAGACATAAAGATTGATATATTGGACGGCTATATTCAGACATCGGAAGTGTTCCGGGAGGTTTCGGATAAAACCGGAGTGCCGGAGGGTTATCGGACCCCCCCGGGAAGTTATTGGGCCCTTAGTGGGCTTTAGGGGAGAGAGAGGGCAGCACCCAGGAGGTGGCGTGCCCCCTCCCAAGGGAGTCCAAATTAGACTAGGGGAGGGGGGCGCGGCCCCTCTTTCCCTCTCCCTCCCCCTCTCCTTCCTTCCCCCTTCCCCCTCCTAGTTGGACTAGGAAAGGGGGAGTCCTACTCCTACTTGGAGGAGGACTCCTCCCCTCCTTGGCGCGCCCTAGGGCCGGCCGGCCTCCCCCTTGATCCTTTATATACGGGGGCAGGGGGCACCCTAGAACACAATAACAGACATTGTCTTAGCCGTGTGCGGTGGCCCCCTCCACCATAATCCACCTCGGTCATATCGTTGCAGTACTTAGGCGAAGCCCTGCGCTGGTAGCTTCATCATCACCGTCATCACGCTGTCGTGCTGACGAAGCTCTGCCTCGACACTCAGCTGGATCGAGAGTTCGTGGGACGTCACCGAGCTGAACGTGTGCTGATCGCGGAGGTGTCGTACTTTCGGTACTCGGATCGGTCGGATTGTGAAGACGTACGACTACATCAACCACGTTGTCATAACGCTTCCGCTTTTGGTCTACGAGGGTACGTAGACAACAATCTCCCCTCTCGTTGCTATGCATCACCATGATAGATCTTGCGTGTGCGTAGGAATTTTTTTGAAACTGCGTTCCCCAACAGAAGCATTCACAAGACCAAAATAATTGAAGTGTCTAAAGTGCAAGACAATCCAAGCGTAATGTGCATGGGGTGTAGTGAATATAGTGTGGCACTCAACACAATAGAAAGAGCAATTGTTCATCATGTGTGAGGCAATCAAGTCAATCATGTGGCAATCAAGGAAATGGATGCCATCAACCGCATGAAACGAGCAAGTATGAATCATTGGTGATGCAACATATGCAAGCATAGCAATCATGTCATGCAAACTAGTAGCGCGAAGATGCAACATACTAGAGGAAATCATGGCAAGCATGTCATGTGGGCAAATAATAGACATATCTAATTCGCATGACATAGGACAAGCATGAACACAAGATATGATCAAAGGATCATCATAGGCATTGAGCACAAAAAACATGGCGGCAACAAGTAGTATCTCCACTAAGCTTGCAAATACACATACAAGTATTAGAATCAATCATCATGTGTAATGCAAAGCATGGGTCACAAATGCATGGTAAAAGCATAGTAATGAGCATAACATGCAAAGTGAACATGATAGTATGGGCATAGGGTGACAAGTGGTAAATAGCCCATAGCCGTGTGAGAGCCAAGTAAAAGTAATGTGCGAAGTTGTTGCGCGAAGAGAATGGTGGTAAGGACAATCCACATGATCCCAAATTGTCGTTGCTCTCAAGAGCTCGTTTCGTCAACTCTTGGGATTGAGAGGTTGACGAGTATACGTGAGTATCTACACAAAACAAAGACAAAGGGAAAATTGTGTGTGTGTGTGGTATATGTACACATCATCCATTATGATGCATACATGCATGTGTTGGTTAGCATAAGATATCCAATTCTTAAATAAATGAGATGCGTGATATAGAAACATGCCATCCATCATGATAGGTTTGTTGTTATGTATAGCATAATGGAGACTCAAATTGTGTAATGCATCATGAGAAATATGTAGAGCATTGTTATTCATGGAATGCATATGGTGCACACAATCATGGGAATCATGCAATGTATGGAATGCAGCAAAATCTCCTAATATGTATGGGAAAACTATTGGGGTCTCCTCATGGGCATTAATGGAAACATCACATGGAGAATATTGACAACATCCAAAACAAAGCATATTTTGTTCTATATGATCATGGCATGGTATAGTAGATGAATTGCGCAAATCATGTAAAGGAAGCATGGCAATATCATCGCATGAAAAACAAAAGCCAATGACCATCATCTCGTCATCTATGCCATATGTGCAAATGGGATTTATTTTAATGGGGCATGCATAGTTACTATGTTGAGATTGAAATGATGCAATATGGGAGATCTCACTCATAGCATATGACAAGTTTAAAGGGTTGTCGAACATGATGTGACCAAAAGAATTTTCACATGATATCCTATGGGGCATAGCATCACAACTAGGCAACTTGACATGCTCATCATCATAGTCATCATAAATTGGTAAGTCATGACATGAGGAGGTCGCACTCGCATGAAGCATGGTAATAGGTGTGTCAACATCATGCAAGCAATCATTGGTAAGATAGTCCACTAGTGGGACTAGAGCATCACCTTCACCTATTTTACCTTTCTCAATCCGCTCATGTGGTGTAGGTGAGGTGGCAAAGACCAAATGGTGGTCATCTTCATCTTGATGGAACCATGTGCACTACAAAAAAAATACACTTCCGTGATGATACGTGTTTGTCACAGTAGGTCGTGTTTTTTGTCATGCATGTACATCCATGAAAAATTTATGACAGAATCAAGATAGTCA
Organism: Triticum aestivum; assembly: GCF_018294505.1. Taxonomy (NCBI): domain Eukaryota; kingdom Viridiplantae; phylum Streptophyta; class Magnoliopsida; order Poales; family Poaceae; genus Triticum; species Triticum aestivum. The sequence goes on along the minus strand of NC_057802.1, from coordinate 250,244,108 downwards.
TACCTGTGCTGTTGTAGAAGTGTTCCATGACATTACCAAAATTATCATCACGGAAGTGTCCACTTCCATGACGATAAATCGTGCGTCACAGAAGTGCTTTCGTCAAGGGTGACCGACACGTGTCATCCACCGTAACGGAACGCCGTTAAGCTATCGGGTCCGGTTTTGGATCCGATAACCCGTTAACAGCCACGACCAATGGGAATTTTCCACATGTAAAATCATCATTGGCTGGAGGAAACACGTGTCAGCTCACCGTTGGGACAGATGTCATCCACTCATTGGACCCAAAGCGCCTATGATACATCGACACGTGGCACGGCCCAGCAGAGGCCCATTCCTGTGAAAAGGCCAGCCCGTTTGACTTGGTCAAAAGGTGGCGGGCCGGCCCACGGGAAGCCTGTTAACGGCTTGTTTGCATATAGCCCATTTACAGCCCCCTAACCCAGGGCCCGTTTACGGCCTAACCAAATTAGGCCCAGTAGCGTCATCTGGGCCGTCCAATATAATTCCAGCCCGTTTTAACTTCCGGCCCATGTTTGGCCCATGACGTCTTTCGGCCCATATGAGGCCCTTATTACTCTCGGACCATTAATGGTCCGTGGTAAAACTGGCCCGTAATGAACAGTGTATCACTTTATACCCATTAACGGCCCGTGGTGAAACTGGCCCGTAATGAACAGTGTATCACTTCATACCCATTAACGGCCCATTATTCCGTTGGGCCGTTTCTAGCCCATGTTATCTTTCGGCCTTCTCAGGGCCCATTTATTCTTGGGCTCATTTCCAGCATTCGGTTACTTGAGGCCCGTTACTGTCATTTTCTCCTTGTGGGCCAAATTCAGCCCGTGCTTACAGTCGGCCCGTTTGTGGCCCGTTAATACGTTGGGTCGTTTTCATAGCGTCATCAAATACAGCCGATTAACAATGGCCCATTATGGTCGGCCCATGAACGGACGATTCCAACTCTAGCCCGTTTACGACCATAAAGCGGTATGTTATTGGCCCATGTTTGGGCAATCGATCATACGACCCGTAGAAGGCCCATTGATAATACGGCCTGTAGAAGGCCCATTGATGATACGGCCCGTGGAAAGCCCATTGTTTCTACGCCCCGTAGAAGGCCCATTGTTTCTACGGCCCGTAGAAGGCCCAGTGTCACTACAGTAAATATGTAACCCATGGTTATTGTGGCCTAGTTAAAAAAAAGGTTATTGTGGCCACTAGCAAACCGCGGAAAAAGAACAACACTGACTACAAGCAAACAAATAAACAAGACAACAAGGAAATAAATAAGAAAGCAACTTACGCTAGGCTATCATGGCTATTACACATATTACATCCACTGGGCATCAAAGTTCGCCACCAGTGCAAATTAGGGAACAAAGCAGCATATCATATACACTGGTTGTCAAAGTTGGTGACCAGTGCAAATAAACGCCGCAGCAAAACATGTCCAGAACTGAAACAACTTCAGAAGATCTCAAGAAACAATACCTGGGTACCCATAATGCTGGCAAGATGCTTAGCAAGCTTATTAACTTTCTCTTGTTTGGCGCTTAAATCCTCCAGCGCTTGCTGTTGCACCAGAAAGTATGCATCTGAATTCTGCAGGCACTTCCTCAGTCCTTCAGCTTCCTGTCGCAACACATCTGATCGTTGTCTTTCAACTTGAAGTTGAGACTCAAGAATACGAACTGATTCAGGCAGTGAGTTCGAAGAGCTTGTGCCAGCAGTAGTGGCCAGTAACTCGAACACTACATCAAGACATGACTTCTGGGTTCTCTCACTGTCGTCAAGGTATTTTTTATCAGCTTTCTTGGAGACCAACAGGGATGTCTCACTATCTTGAACCTTATCTGCATTACTTCCTTCACCATTGCATAACGGGGTACTGTTCTCCAATATTTTGTCCGCATTCTAAAAGAGAAACAAGCAGACACATCACAGGTTTACCATGTTGTATATGAAACTCATTTTGGTAAATCAGTTCAGTAGTAAAGTGCACAAGATAACAGCATGAAACAAACATATATCTATGTACCATGGTCACTTTATGGTCTATATCATTCTAGTTTTTGTTACCAAATCAAGATAGAGACACAGTTCAAATAATATTTGTTCAAGACAAAGCAGAATAGACAGAATATAAGTGTGGGAAACTATAGAGACACTTGTAATGTGCATGACATGAGAACATAACTATTTATTCAATTGAAACTGAAATCAATATAGAGCAAGTTACAACGGCAACCCAGTTAAAGAAACAAGTTTAAAACATACCTGTTGCGCCATTGGAGTTTCAATTCCATCCTTCAAATTTGAACATAGTTGGTCTGAGTAAATACATTGATGCAAGAGCAAAGGAGTATGAACCATAGCTACAGAACCTGACCTGAGAACAATTCTTCTTCTCCTTTAAGCGTTGAGTTGGGATTCGGAGTGGTGGTCCTCGTGCTTTGGGCACTGCAGTTCCCTTACTAACTGCTCGTGTTTGGGTGCTCTGTGGTGGAGATGGTGATGTGTCAACTGGAACTGGGTTACTATCTGCTGGTGTTGGGGTTAGAAGGGGTGTAGCTGGTTCTCTATCCAACTGGGTAGGGGTACAATCTGCGAGAGTCTGGGTTATGTGTGGTGGGGCTGGTTCTTGGGCAAGTACAACCGTGGTTCTATCTGCATCAACTGGTAGCACTATCTTTTCTGAAGACCGTGTTGTTACTCCCTTAGATACTGCCATCACCCTCTCCAATTCAAATGGCTGATAAACAAGAAAAGTAATTGAATGTACAGACATTGTATGATAGACAGGTGCAATGGATAGTGGGGAATAAAAGAGGGCATGAAATAATTCACATTTATGTTGTCTAACCAAACAGGATAGCATGACACAATTTCACATATATGATGGCTAACTAAACAGGATAGCATGATACAATTTCACATTATGATGGCTAACTAAAAAGATGGAAAGACATAGTTCAAAATATGATGACTATGTAAACAGGATGACATGATATAACTATATAATGTGTTTATTAAATAGGTTGGCATGCCATAATTCACATACATGCCGCCTATGGAAACATGATAGCATGATATAATTCCTGGATAGAATGACATAATTCAAAATATGATGACTGTAAACACTAAACAGGATGAGATGATATAACTATATGATGTCTTTATTAAATGGGTTGCCATGCCATAATTCAGATAGATGTTGTGTATGTAAACATGATGGCATGATATAATTCAAATATATGATTTATATAGTAAGCAAGTAAGCAGATGGCAATCCATATATGATGTAAAAACTAAGCAATGCAAGACAACATGCATGACATGGGTAATATAACCCTGCCAAGTTTGAGCATAGACCTCAGGGGGGAAATAGGACTGGTCATCAGTCTCTGAATCCTCCTCTGAGGAGCTCTGTGTATCCAGCAAGATGTTTTCTTCAGCAGGTAGCATTGTCTGCTCTGAATACCTTGTTTTCACTCCAGATACTTCCATCACCGCTTCAAATGGCTGATGCACAGGAAGAGTAGTTGAATATACAAACGTTGTCGACAAATAGAACACGTAATACAAAAAAATGATAGCATGATATAATTCACATACATGATGATTCGCTCAACAGCATGGCATTGCATAATTAACATATATAATGCCTTTGCAACAAGATAACATTGCATAATCACATATATAATGTCTTGCAACAAGATGGCAATGCATAATTCACATATATGGTAATTAGACACTAAACAGGTGGCATTCACACAAAGCATGTTTAAACTAATCAAATGAAATCGCAATGCAAGACACAATACGCACGATATGAGCAACATAACCCTGCCAAGTTAATTAGAGCATACACCTCGGGGGGAAATAGGACTGGTCATCTCTCTCTGAATCCTCCTCTGAGGAGCTATCCGTAACCAGCGAGATATGCGCTTCGTCAGATAGCATAGTCTGCTCTGAAGACCTTGTTTTCACTCCAGAATTTTCCATCACCGTGTCAAATGGATGATGCACACGAAGAGTAGTTGAATGTACTAACATTGTTGACAAATGTAATACGTAACGAAAAAAAGGATGGCCTGATATAATTCACATATAAGATGACTGGCTAAGCAGGATGGCATTGCAAAATTCACATATATGATGCCTGGCTAAACAAGATGGCATTGCATAATTCACATAAACAATGAATAAACTAAACAGATGGCATTCACACAAAGCATGTCTAAACTAAGCAGTTGACATATTTGATGTATAAAGTAAGCAATGCAAGGCACCATATGCATGATATAACCAACATCAGCATGCCAAGTTAGAGCGAAGACCTCATGGGGTAAATAGGAGTGGTCTTCTGCTTCTGAATCCCCCTCAGAACAGTTATCTTCCTCTTGATTACGATCCGAAATGGGTGGAGGGGGGCTGCCTTTGCGCCCACCATGGAGCGACGTCTGCATGAAATTTTATTGCCACACAAGGCTCGTCTCTTTTGCTCTACATGTTCAGTTCCATTGTGTACAATAACTGACATGCATAGGAATAAAACATAGTGAGATTATGTAAGGAGTGCATGCACAAATCCAGAGTGATGGTAGCAAACTGTGGATAGACCCAAAACCAATGATAGCAGGCAGATAATAGCTTTAGTTAAAAAATACAGATAATGGCTCCTTTAATGTTTGTTTGCACCCAACATGAAACTCATAGTAGACACCCGAGATTAACCAGATAGTAGACAGATAGTACTGATTGCTGCCCCAATATGTACCCCACAACCATTTAAAAACTCAAGTTTCAGCATAAGTTTGGACCTGAGTCGGAGTCTAATAGGTGAACACGACGATAAAGTAGCATGTCATCATATTAAGCGATGCATAACGTAAGCAGACACGGAAGAGTGCGACCTCTCTTGCGGACCCGTGTAGTCCTCAAGGTCATCTGCTCAGTTGATGATGGTAATGCAGTTGTCGTGGCTGCCGGCGGCGGGGAAGAAGATCTGAGGCGGCGAAAGACAGTCTGGAGAGCGGATCCCTGCTGTGGTGAACCCTTCCGTCGTTGGAGCAGCTGAGCTGGGGTGGAACACAGCACCGCAGGAGCAGGACAAACCACACAAGGTTTTCTTTGACACATATCTGTAACAGAAGTAATTGTGTAAGGGCTTGTTTGAATTTGAGGATTCTAACAATGCAGGGATAGGAAATAGACAGGAATAGGATAGGAATGCACGTGCAAAACAGAGAATTTAAAAACACAGGATTTCTGCCAATCTGGGTGTTTGGTTCACAAGAATTGGAAGATCACAGGATGCAAAGAAGCATGGTGAGATTAAGTCAAACCACAAGAAGTGTGCAACCTCTTTGGCGAAGCCATGTCGATCTCAGCGTGATTGGGTTGGCCGGTGAGGATGCTCCGGCTGACTTGGCTGTCGGAGGAGGGGAAGAAGATCTTAGGCGTCTGGAGATGGAGCCCGAGGTACTGCTCCGCTGTGATGGAGGGTTTCGTCGTTGGAGCAGCTCCGGTGAGTTGTACGACGCCAAGGCTGAAGCAGGACAAGAGAGACAACGTTAACCTGAGTGGAATTCTAATAGCATCTCCAATAGATGAAGTAAAATACATAACCACAAAGTGCTATATGTATACATCAGCTGCTCATCTCTGAACTTAACTATCGAAACTGAATTTAACTGTCGAAACTGAACTTAACTGTCGAAACTGAATTTTGCTGTCAAAACTGAATTTTACTGTCGAAACTGAACGTACTAGAGGTGAGGCTACACGTCAGTCGACTGACTTTTTCATCTCTGGTCAGTCGATTTTGCAGCCGTTGGATACGAAATCAAGGGCCTGCAGTTCATCTTCAACCTCCACCCCCATGACCCGCCAGCCACCACCGGCCAAACAGCCGCCCCCCACCGCCCGCGGCCAGCGGTGCGCCGCCCCGCCCGTCCCGAAAACACTCCCCACCGCTGGTCCGCCGCCGCCCCTGCCATCCCTCTAGGCCCCCCCGTGCCAAGCTTTTTCTCTGGCGATCCCCACGCCACCGCCCCACCACCGCTGGCGACCACCGCCCCCACCCTGAACCCTAAGATAGATAGTGGGGTACTTCTCCGGTGAGCCCCCCTCTCCCGCTGCGGCTGGTTCTTCCTTAACTCCGGCGAGCCCCCCCACCCCCTGAAAATCGACTGACCCAAAAGTCGATTCAGTCGACTGAAGTGTAGCTAAATCGGAGCAGCATCGCAAGCAAGAGCAAGAGCGAGAGCAGCAACGCGAGCAAGAGCAAGAGCAGACCAGGCAGGGGACCGAGAGCAAGAGCAGAGCAGCAGCGCGAGCGAGAGCTAAAGCAGCAGCAGCTCCTACTGATGTGGACGTCGCCGCCGAGGGAGCGACGCCGTGGAGGAAGTGGCCGGCGACGCCGCCGTGGATGGAGCCGCGCCGTGTCGGCTCGGGACCGAGCGCCGACAGCACCGTGAGATCGAATCAAGAAGAAAATGCGGCGATTAGTGTACAACCTCTTTGGTGGCGCCGATTAGGCCGCAGCTTCATCCGAGGAAACGGTGATGATGATGCTCTTCCGGTGGTGCAGGTGAAGACGGCGGTGTGGGAATGGAGGTGGCGCGAAAGACGAGGGGAACGTCGGGGCAGCTCCTTGGAGGTGGAGGACGGGGTGGCTGAACCGGCGGGACGACCAGATCGACGACGGATCCTCATCCGGTACGGTGGATGAGGGACGTCGAGGTGTTGCTGTGGACGACGTCGTCGGGGAAGAGGCTCCGGCTGGGTGGCGGACGGAGGAGGGTGTGGGGCTTCGCGGGTTTTCCCGACCTCGGTGTACGAATGGGTGGGCGGATGGGATGGGAGTGGGGAACCATGGCTTAGGGACGCGCTTGTCCGAAATGTGGGGTAAGTTACGAAAGTACCCCCACCGATTTGAGGCGGTTCTTTCGGTTCAGGGGTATCACGGGCATTTCACGTGTCGGGATTTCACAGGAGGTGGGAGTTTTCGCGCGCGTTGTAATTTTGGAATAGCAAGGCGCGGGTTGAGATGGAGGGAGTTGTCGGAGCACAACGAGACAAAGATTTATCTTAAATATTTCGGGGTAACAAGGCGCGGGTTGAAGAGGCGGGAGTTTCGCAGCACGATAGACAGAGACGCTAGCTTGAAATTTCGGCATAACAAGGCGCGGCTTGAAATTTCGGGAGAACAAGCTTAACGTGTACCCAAAAGAAAAAAAGACAATTTAGACTAGTATGATATACTACGTACAATGTGTTTAACACGCACAACACACACACAGACACCATTTAGACTAGTAAGGTACACGTGCATTGCACGCATGAGATTTGGCAACCAAATTATGTATAAATACCACATTATAGCATGTAAGCTTTGAGTCATATATGCATGATGTAGATGTTCGTTTAATTCTTATAGTTCATTTCATTCAAAATCATCTAGTTTTTATAAGAAAGCTAATCTATTTTAAGATTCATGGAATTGTGCGTTGTAAGGCATAAAGTAAAAACAAATCATGTAGAAAAACATTTGGGCAATTCTGATACGGAAGATTCTAGAACAAAGAAGAAGTGCTTGTGTTTTGAGGTTTGTGCATTATGCTTAAGTTCAACCATAGAGTCTTCTAGATTGTACATGTGGCAAAATCTGGTGGAATCTAGATGATATCCAACGGCCAGTAGTGCTCAAATTTGCCAGCTCTGCACCATCGGATTGGCCTCATCCAACGACCATCTTTCAAAGTTAAAGTTATCCGCACACTATATAAAAAATATAAATATATATATATATAGGGGTATAGATATAGATATGTGATGCGAAAGCCACCCATCATCTCCAATTAGAATAGTGTGTCCATGCACGGATGCAATGTGGCCAAACGATGTCTGCCATCGGTATCTCAAATTCAAACCAGTCTGACCTTGTTCAATGTGTATACATTACAACATGCTCGTTTCCAAACCACACCGCGCAGATCTCCGTTATATTCATGCATGCATGGGTTTCAAACATCATGATCTCTTATTCAAATATTTGAATTCAACTTTACATTGATTATGACCTCACCTAGTCTTTTACACCCACACATTGGTCTTCTCTTTATAATTGTACCACTAACTTTCTCTCGTGCATGCATGCACACACACTACCAGTCGGCATTATCCATCGCACACATGCAATCTTTTTCTTCAGGTCGGTCTCCCATGAAGGCACACACACACACACATCCCCCTCTCCATCATATCGGGCATTCTTTATCTCTCACGTGCATGCGCAACGATCGATGTTCCTCTATGTGTGTGTGTATATAGCTAGGTCTTTCATAGTTTTCCACATAAACCGATCAATCTATATATCTAGTGAGGTCTCACCCTCTTTCCCACGTCCACATCGATCAATCTATACCTGTCTATATAGGATTAGATATATAGCTAATACACCCACATTAATTATATATCCAACGCCCCCTCTCATCATCCATGCCTTCCGCTTCATCTCTCAGACGCGCGCACAATGGCGAAGACAGGGGGCAGCAAGGGCCCTGCCCCCCCTAACATCACTATATATCGAGGCTAATATGAATGTGATCATTAGACAATTGCTGGTAAAAATGGTTTAAGTTGATGAATTGGCCCTCCTCGTAAAGGATTAGCAATGCTTGGCCCCCTAGCTCATGGGACATTTTTCATGGCTCCGCCACTGCGCGCAACAGCGCACGTTCTCGGCCCCTCTCTCTAAATATCGATCTCGCAGTTGTGCACTCCTTCATAGTCTCCCTCCACTCGGCCCCTCGCACCATCTTCTAGCCCCCCACTGGATTTTGCCACATGTACAATCTAGTAGACTCCATGGTTGAACTTAAGCATAATGCATAAATCTCAAAACAATATTGGTTCTCCTTTGTTCTAGAATCTTCCGTATCATAACTGCCCAAACTTTTTTTCTAGTTGAATTGCCATCATTTGTTTTTACTTTATGCTTTACAACACACAATTCCATGAATCATAAAATAGATTAAGGACTTCTTTGATTCAAAGGATTCTCGAAGGAATTTTGGAGGATTCTAATCCTTAGGAATTTTTCCTATCTTGGTTGTTTGATTCATAGGATTGTAAACCATAGGAATTTTTCCATATGATTCATTTGCACTAGATTTCATAGGAAACATCCCATCCACTCAAAACTCTTTGAAAGAATTCTGCATTTTTTCTATGCACAATCAAACACTCGTACCATCCTGTAGGATTCAAGACGACATTCCACTCTAATCCCATGTTCTTCCTATTCTCGCGTTTTGGAAATCCTACGAATCAAAGAGGCCCTAGTTTTTTATAAAAACTAATTGATTTTGAATGAGATGAACTATAAGAATTAAACGAAGGTCTACATCGGGCAAATATGACTCAGAGCTTACATGCTACAGTGTGGTATTTATTCATAATTTGGTTGCAAAATCTGACGTTTGCAATGCACGTGTACCTTACAAGTACTTCGAGTATGTGCAAAACACAATTGCACGCTACGCAGTGTCTCTCTTATAGTTCATGAAGCCACGTGGCACATCTGGAGGCGTTGTCGCGACATCCTTGTGTGGATTGATCACAGTGACGTGCTGCTGGTTCTAGAAGAATGTACTCGTCCTCCCTGAGCCGCACTGGCGGTACATGCACGAAGCGAAGATGTGCACACACGCCACGCATGCACTCATTCCCTCGCGCACACACACGCGGGTACATGGGCGGACGCAATTTTGTACCAAGATCCACCCCATGTGATAATTTAACGCGTGTAAAGTCCTTCACTTCATTGATGGTCAATTAATACAGCACATGCAAATTGAGTGAACGTGAGGGTGGAAGAAAGACATTACTACTCTACTGCGCGCATGCGAGTAGTTAAATCATGGGTTGCTAGTAGTACTTCCATTGGTCTCCTTCGTATTTTGTGCCAATTTTTGACAGTAACATAATATTTACTCTTCTGAGCAGTGTAGTCTACTTGAAAATTTATGTTCCACTAAACTCATCGGGGGCCGTTTCGGGTCTCGAAACCAAAAACCATCAATTAATCTTTACCTTGTTCCCATCACATTCGAAAGTACTAGTGATAAAATTAAGTGCAAGCCTGCTCACACCTACCAGTACGTACCAAACCTGAACGTGTTCCCACTATGCAGGTTTTAGTAGTAGTGCTAGTACTTAGGTTATAAAAAGGGGAACTACCTAACCGAAAATTACTCTACCTTCCTCCTCATAAGTCCTCCTTCTTCGTCCGTCCTTGCCATGGCCGGTGTGCAGAGCTCTAGGTCGAGAACTACTCGTAACAAGGGAGGGGCAACCAAGGCTGCGGAAAAAAAGAGAGGGCTCACCGCCACGCAGAGACCTCGAAAGATCTCTCACGGGCAGGCGATGGCTCCCAGGAGCACCCTTGACGCGGAGGCGAACATGTCGAGCTGGCGGCGCTGGAGTCGTTATCCCTCGACGGCATGCCCGATCAGCTCAATAAGCACCTCAATAAGCAGAAGGAGTTCATCCACGGCTTGGTGGAGCTGCTGAAGGAGAGCCTCGACGACATGCCCACTGAGCTCAATGAGCAGGGGGAGTTGACCGCCGGCTTGGTGATGCTGCTGAAGAAGAGCGTTGCCTCGGAGAAGAAGGCGACCGGTGAAATCCTGCAACTTCAGGAGGACAAGGCGAAGCTCTGGCACGAGCTCGACCTGCTGAAGGAGGAGAACGCCGGCTGCAAGAAGCTGCATGAGAATAGTAGTTCCTCGACGAAGATGTTGCAGGCCCTCGTCATGGAACAGAAGGAGGAGTTGGTGAAGCTCCGCATCGAGCACCCGACTGCTGTGAAGGTACGTAATGCGGCCGTGGAACAGATGATGAAGGCTCGTGTCGAGAAATCCCGCGTCATGGACACAATGATGAAGATGGCGGAGGAGACGCGCAAGGAGATGGAGGTCGTGGAGGCGATGAAGAAGCAGTTACGACTCCGCGGCCAGCAACCCTTCATGTAGTGAGAGCAGCGCCCCAGACTTGTGTGTGCGTCTTCCTTCTTTTTTTGGGGTGATAATCCTCCTTCTTCTTTTGCTCCTGTGTTTCTTATTTTGCTTTGGGTGTTTCGCCGCACGTGTCACCTTCTCTGCGAGGCATGAATAGAACAATGCTAAAAATGAGATGACTAGCAAATTAGATCATTCTTTATCGCCAATAGAACAATGCCTCTTGCTAGTAATATATAATAAAAGTAGAGAGTAGAGGATATGGCACTGGCTGCCGTGTTTCGTGCTCCTCCGTCGTACTCCAGTGGAAAACTTGAGTATACCGCACGGTTCTTTGCTCCTCCTCAGGTCGTCGGCACATTTATACGAGCAGTCAAATCATAAGGCCCCGCCTTCCAGCAGTAATGAGCCGTCAAATCACAAAGGCCCTCGCCTATCGTGAAAAGGACCAAGCTAGACTGCCCCGCCCTCTAGCCTTTTAAAAAATGTATACATTTGTACAATAGTAGTATCGATGGATTGCGCCATGGAGCAAAACTAACAAGATGTAATTAAAGAAAAAATGTGGTACATATAGAGAGCGCTCGTCGCCAAATCATGCATATACTATATGACACTACCCACTACACCACGGCCGAGAAAACGTGCCGACGTTACGCCATCCGGGAATAGTGCCGCACTTCGAAACTAGAACCGTCAATAAATTTTGAGCGTGTCTCATCACATTCCAAATTACTACTACCACCACACTATATTTAATTGCAAACCTGTTCACACCGGTCACAACCTAAACGGTTTCCCACTTAGGAGCGTACTAGTAGTACTCGGTTATAAATACTACTATGCTAAGATGACTGCACATTCCTCCTCAACTCCTCATCCACAAAAAACAATCAAGTCAATCAAGCCATGGCCAGCGTGAGTTCTGGGTCGAGAGATTTCCACCAGGGAGAGGTGAGCATGGAAGAGGAAGCACGAGAGATGTCCCGCCTCGCCGCGAAAGTAGCCGACATGTCCAGCCGCGCAACAATAGCAGCACAGAGGTCCCGCCGCGCCGCCGAAGCAGCACGGAGGTCCCGCCGCGCCGTCGATGTAGCAGACTGGTCCGGCCACACCGCGGAAGCAGCAGAGATGCCCCGCCGTGCCGCCGAAGCAGGACGGAGGTCCCGCCGCGCCGCGGCGGCCTAGGAAAATTTCTTGCGGGCAGGCGAGGACTCTCACAGGCGCATGCGTGCGATGGTCCATAGCCAGATGGATCAGATCTCCGGCTGGGCGAGGTTGAGGGACGAGGATACCGGCATCATCCGGCAACTAGGGGAGGGTAATGCGAAGCTCCGGGGCGAGCACGACCTGCTGAGTGCGAAGATCGCCGGAAGGGCGAAGCAGGCGGAGGAGACCGCTGCCTTGTTGCACAGGACGGGCGTCATCGTCAAGAAACTTATGGACGAGAATGCCATGCTCCGCATCGAGCGCAACAGGCTGGTGGAGGAATCCGTGGATGCTGCCAAGCAGCGTATTAAGGACATGAAACTGATGAAAGAGATCATCGCCCGCCGCGAGAACTAGTCTCCGCGACCTGCAGCGCATAAAGAAAGTAGAGATCAGTGAGCCAGATCGTTGTATGCGTCTTCCTTCTTCTTTTGCCCTTGTGTATTTCGGGCGTAGCCGCATGTGGCTTTTTTAATTATCTTCCTAATTATGTAAGACAATTATTATCCACTCTCGTCGTCCTTATATATATATTCATCAGTCTTGCTATAAGTCGCAGTAGATGCTATATAGGTCCGTCGGATCTTACATCAAGATCCGTGGAAAATTTTCTTTTCAGATTTTCTTTTTTCTCTCTTAAATCTCAGTTGAGTGAGACATTGCCACGCCATTAAACAGAGGCTCAGGCGCCATTAATGGAGACCTTGGGAGAGAGGTGGACGGCAGATGGAAGTCAAAGGGCTCTCCTCCCGATAAGCATGCGCAGGGGTCTGATCGCACGCCTCCTGTACTCAAATAGCTACCCTGCACGGCGCCTCCTAGCTAATAGAAAAAGGGGATGTGTGGCGGCACGTAAATGGTAAATAGAATGCCCACGGTTTCAATAATACTTGTGTTTCCGATTGTAACGTGACAACACTTGTTCCAAAATGACTTTGTTGATTGTTAATGTGTGTGCCTTCGCAAATCGGACAACAAAATTACCACAGCATGTTGGTGCCATGTCATGACACCAAGCCAAGTTTCATGATTTTCATGCATGTTTCGGATTTACAGGAATTAAGAAACCAAGTTCTAGCCGAGCCATGACGCCCAGATGTTTGAATTTCATTCCCATTTCTGGCATGGGACCTAGAAATTTACCCGAGGACACACATGTGATTTTTCAACCAGCTTTGGTGCACTGGAGCATGTGCTCGTATTTAAAATTTGAATTATGCACACAAAGGTGACACGTTCCCTCTCAGAACCACGAGCCTTCTTGAGAGAAGCTCCGGTTTGCAAAAAGCTTATACCAAAACTTGTTCCTATTCTGCAATTTTTTTTTACGACAGCATGGTAGTACCATGACATGACACCATGCCAAGTTTCATGATTTTCAGGCGTGTTTTGGATTTACAAGAATTTTAAAACCAAGCTTCTCAATGTTCTCGGCTGAACCACGACGCCCAGATGTTTGAATTTCATTCCCATTTCTTGCATGGGACCTGGAAATTCACCCGAGGACACACATGTGATTTTTCAGTCAACTTTGGTGCACGGGAGCATGTGCTTGTAGTTCAAATTTAAATTATGCACATTAAAGGACCAGAAACTCAATTAATGTATTAAAAAGGCCAAACGAACCCGGAATAAATCCAAAATTTAACAGGGCACTCATATAGTTCTATGTTGCCTCTTTAAAGAAAACCTGGGGGAGGCAGCGTATATTGTTTCGCACACAAAGGTATAAAGAAATAAAGAAATTAGCATACCTATTTAATTCTTGGGTTCTTATTATTTATGCCACTAGTTGTGTATCACTACTCAGTTTTGCCATTAGAAGTTACAACTACTCAAAAAATGCCATCGATCCGTGAGATGCCTGCTCAAAAATGCAATTAGATATCTAAAAAATGCCATCGTTAAGTTAGATGTTTGCTCAGAAATGCCATTAGACATTGTTATTTTCACGTCAAACCCGTTGACCATGTTACATGACAAAAATAAGCTGATTCTCACAATGATAAGTTAATGGTGTCCAGCACAACACACCCCTCAAATAAAACTAAGCACCCTGGAATTATTTGACAAAACTAAGCACCCTGAAATTCTTTGACAACTAAACTGCTGGCTATATGATGTTGGCCATATATATTGTACGTATATAATGTCAAGAAACGAGTGGTAGTACTATACCAACTAAAAGATGAAATGTACGAAATATAACGAGAAGATACATAACATAGTTCTGTTGGGGGCTCAGCACAACACACCCCTCAAATAAAACTAAGCACACCAGAAATTAAACTAAGCAACTAATCCGGTAGACACTGCATTAGAACCACCATGAGCAACGACACTGCTACCTTACTCGGAGTCCTCGTCCACGTCCTCGACTTCGTCCTTGTCCCTCTTCCTCTTGGGCGATACTTCTTTGCTTGAACCGCACACTTGGCTCTTTCTCTTCATCCAACCCTTGTAGATATGGAAAGAAAGGTAGCCATCCATTGCAGCGTAGTGGATGTGGTCCATATCTAGTACATTCCATTGCCATGCATGACGATGAAACGTGTACGGAGGTTTCTCTAGTTTACCGTACGAAGGATGAACCATGGCTCCTGCCAGGGTCAGCATTGAAGGCAGATCAAGGGAGGGCACCAGCCCTTCCTTCTGGAGGTCGAAGGGGTCGCCTACAATGAGGCCTATCCAACCCAGGATTTCCTTGTCGTTCCTAAAGTCTACAGTAAAAAATTTGACTCGGCCGCCCTTGAGGAACATCTTAAATTCCTCGCACTCAACGTCGGCATGGCATATGTGGTAGACCAAGCATAAGTCATGCACGCAAACCTGGATCACGGCGGGCTTCTTCTTCTCTGCCTCCTTTAGTTTCTTCTCGCTTCCCAGGACTGTGGTGTACTCAACATCTAGCCCAGCGACCCACTCATCATTTGAGTTTTCGAACATGCGTTTGAAGAGAGCAAGGCATTCTTTCACCGTTGCGGAAGAACGGGTATAAATGACGTCGAACTCATCGCCGGTGATGGTTCTAACCTTGTACTCGCCGCCGATCATGGAGATTTGGGACGCCATGGATTTGGGAGGAGGGTTAGGATTAGTGGAACTGCTGTAATGTGAAAGGACGGGACGACTAGGAGCGGTTTATCGATTGTAAAAATGTCGAG